>NW_025729228.1:1367500-1370000 GCF_021461385.2 Schistocerca piceifrons
CTTAACCTAACCTATGTTGTGCCTTAACCTAACCTATGTTGTGCCTTAACCTAACCTATGTTGTGCCTTAACCTAACCTATGTTGTGCCTTAACCTAACCTATGTTGTGCCTTAACCTAACCCATGTTGTGCCTTAACCTAACCCATGTTGTGCCTTAACCTAACCCATGTTGTGCCTTAACCTAACCCATGTTGTGCCTTAACCTAACCCATGTTGTGCCTTAACCTAACCCATGTTGTGCCTTAACCTAACCCATGTTGTGCCTTAACCTAACCCATGTTGTGCCTTAACCTAACCCATGTTGTGCCTTAACCTAACCCATGTTGTGCCTTAACCTAACCCATGTTGTGCCTTAACCTAACCCATGTTGTGCCTTAACCTAACCCATGTTGTGCCTTAACCTAACCCATGTTGTGCCTTAACCTAACCCATGTTGTGCCTTAACCTAACCCATGTTGTGCCTTAACCTAACCCATGTTGTGCCTTAACCTAACCCATGTTGTGCCTTAACCTAACCCATGTTGTGCCTTAACCTAACCCATGTTGTGCCTTAACCTAACCCATGTTGTGCCTTAACCTAACCCATGTTGTGCCTTAACCTAACCCATGTTGTGCCTTAACCTAACCCATGTCGTGCCTTAACCTAACCCATGTCGTGCCTTAACCTAACCCATGTCGTGCCTTAACCTAACCCATGTCGTGCCTTAACCTAACCCATGTCGTGCCTTAACCTAACCCATGTCGTGCCTTAACCTAACCCACGTTGTGCCTTAACCTAACCCACGTTGTGCCTTAACCTAACCCACGTTGTGCCCTAACGTAACCCACGTTGTCCCCTAACGTAACCCACGTTGTCGCCTAACGTAACCCACGTTGTCGCCTAAACCTGCTCTGTAATTGTTATACGACTCGTTCAATTAGTGTAGTGTTGCCCACCCGCAACCCTCGCAATATAGTTCGCTACTCGCACTCCCCGCTCCCCTGTGTATCGCTTCATGTTAAACACCTTGCAAGTCTTGCTCACTTTCCACATGCTCCTGCTGTACACTGTAATGTGGATGGCAGCAGGACGTACATGCCGCCCCTCCCCACGTCCCCACCTTGCCCCCTGCCTTCGCAAGCTGGTTGGTGAGAACTTTGCATGTTCAATGCCCTCCGCATGCGACGTACTCAGGCTACGTTGTGGTGCGGCCTGTGTCAACTGTCCGCTAATGTCGTACGCGTAAACCACAATCTGTACTGCACATTCGTCCTTATGTACTGAATGATACATCGTGGCACATGTGTGACCGTACAACGACTGCGCCCAAAAACGGCGGACCATACAGTGCAAATATTGTGCACGCAGCTACGTGTCGTCTCCCTATGAGAGCTGGATTGCAGTGTGGTACGCCATAGAGACGTGTGGGAGGAACGGACGCCGTGGATGGCGATCAGCATGAGCTGTCTGTTGATGTATTCGGACCTAGTCGTCTCTCCTCACACACCGTGATGGCATGGTGCACCGCGTTCCATATCTGCGACATGCTACAGAGGCCGGTTGACAGTCGTTCGAGCAATGGACATCGCATACGTACGGGGGCCACCTTCCACGTATTGTCTAGGCGTGCACATTTTGTTGCGTGTATGTGGGCAGACGTAGTGTGGCGTGACACCTGACACAGGCATGCAATAATCGTGGAAGTTGCAAATGGCGATGGACGCCTGCGTTTTCTGGTGAAGTTACGCAAATGAACAAATGGTAACCTGTTGTGGTGCGGTTGTTCTCGCTAGGGGTGAATCGGTGATGGCGACGATAGGTTGAGGTACTAACCGGTTGTTCCAGCGATACCCACCATGCCGACGAAACTGAACGGCATCTGGGTGTGAAGCGATACGCGGCGGTGGCTGGGTGGGACCGTCCCCGGCCGGTGAGGGGGCGCCTCCCGGCGTGCTGGCCGCGCGGTGCGTGGGCGCACGCGCTACAGCCGGCTGGTGGGGGCGGCCAGTGGCAGGCGCGCCGGCCGACGGACGCGGCAGGCGTCGCAGCTGCGCGCCGGCGCACCCTGCGCGCGGCGCCGTGCGGCCAAAGTAGGTCCTCGCGGGCCCGGTGCGAAGCGCGGTGGACATCTTCAGTGTGCTGGTCCGATTGAGGACTGTGTGCGTTGAGGATGCGCCGCCGCCCGGCGCTCGGCGCCGCGACGCCGTCTGCTGCTCGGTCGCCCCAGCGGTTCTCGCTGGTGGTTTGTATCGCAGCTGTGCGGATGTGTTGGCGCGTGCGCTGTGCTGGGAGAGTTCGCTTCGGCACCCAAGTGGGGCTTTTGTCCTTCTGTGGCGCTGGCGTTGGAGCTGCCGGTCACCGTAGGTGGCGCGTGTTGTCTCCCGCCGGCAATGCCACGACAGCACGCTCCCGGGCCTCTGTCGGCAGCGGCAAGCTCAGTTGGGAGCACGGGTGGTCGCACCGAAAGCGTCTACTCGCCTAACTCCGGGCGATTGCGCCTCTCTCGAACCCGACCAAGT
>NW_025729228.1:1380000-1382500 GCF_021461385.2 Schistocerca piceifrons
CTCGCACTCCCCGCTCCCCTGTGTATCGCTTCATGTTAAACACCTTGCAAGTCTTGCTCACTTTCCACATGCTCCTGCTGTACACTGTAATGTGGATGGCAGCAGGACGTACATGCCGCCCCTCCCCACGTCCCCACCTTGCCCCCTGCCTTCGCAAGCTGGTTGGTGAGAACTTTGCATGTTCAATGCCCTCCGCATGCGACGTACTCAGGCTACGTTGTGGTGCGGCCTGTGTCAACTGTCCGCTAATGTCGTACGCGTAAACCACAATCTGTACTGCACATTCGTCCTTATGTACTGAATGATACATCGTGGCACATGTGTGACCGTACAACGACTGCGCCCAAAAACGGCGGACCATACAGTGCAAATATTGTGCACGCAGCTACGTGTCGTCTCCCTATGAGAGCTGGATTGCAGTGTGGTACGCCATAGAGACGTGTGGGAGGAACGGACGCCGTGGATGGCGATCAGCATGAGCTGTCTGTTGATGTATTCGGACCTAGTCGTCTCTCCTCACACACCGTGATGGCATGGTGCACCGCGTTCCATATCTGCGACATGCTACAGAGGCCGGTTGACAGTCGTTCGAGCAATGGACATCGCATACGTACGGGGGCCACCTTCCACGTATTGTCTAGGCGTGCACATTTTGTTGCGTGTATGTGGGCAGACGTAGTGTGGCGTGACACCTGACACAGGCATGCAATAATCGTGGAAGTTGCAAATGGCGATGGACGCCTGCGTTTTCTGGTGAAGTTACGCAAATGAACAAATGGTAACCTGTTGTGGTGCGGTTGTTCTCGCTAGGGGTGAATCGGTGATGGCGACGATAGGTTGAGGTACTAACCGGTTGTTCCAGCGATACCCACCATGCCGACGAAACTGAACGGCATCTGGGTGTGAAGCGATACGCGGCGGTGGCTGGGTGGGACCGTCCCCGGCCGGTGAGGGGGCGCCTCCCGGCGTGCTGGCCGCGCGGTGCGTGGGCGCACGCGCTACAGCCGGCTGGTGGGGGCGGCCAGTGGCAGGCGCGCCGGCCGACGGACGCGGCAGGCGTCGCAGCTGCGCGCCGGCGCACCCTGCGCGCGGCGCCGTGCGGCCAAAGTAGGTCCTCGCGGGCCCGGTGCGAAGCGCGGTGGACATCTTCAGTGTGCTGGTCCGATTGAGGACTGTGTGCGTTGAGGATGCGCCGCCGCCCGGCGCTCGGCGCCGCGACGCCGTCTGCTGCTCGGTCGCCCCAGCGGTTCTCGCTGGTGGTTTGTATCGCAGCTGTGCGGATGTGTTGGCGCGTGCGCTGTGCTGGGAGAGTTCGCTTCGGCACCCAAGTGGGGCTTTTGTCCTTCTGTGGCGCTGGCGTTGGAGCTGCCGGTCACCGTAGGTGGCGCGTGTTGTCTCCCGCCGGCAATGCCACGACAGCACGCTCCCGGGCCTGTGTCGGCAGCGGCAAGCTCAGTTGGGAGCACGGGTGGTCGCACCGAAAGCGTCTACTCGCCTAACTCCGGGCGATTGCGCCTCTCTCGAACCCGACCAAGTACTTGGGACGGCGCTGCGCGCCGCCGGGACCTGAGAGGGTTTCGAGGTGTATTGTGCAGGGGAGCTCAGCCTCCTCCTGTTTGCAGAATGATTGAGCGGACGCTTGCGTGTTCGCGCGGGCCCCCGGGACACACTCCCGGGCGGCCGGCTGCTCAGCTCTAGTTGACGCAGCTCCCTGGTTGATCCTGCCAGTAGTCATATGCTTGTCTCAAAGATTAAGCCATGCATGTCTCAGTACAAGCCGCATTAAGGTGAAACCGCGAATGGCTCATTAAATCAGTTATGGTTCCTTAGATCGTACCCACGTTACTTGGATAACTGTGGTAATTCTAGAGCTAATACATGCAAACAGAGTCCCGACCAGAGATGGAAGGGACGCTTTTATTAGATCAAAACCAATCGGTCGGCTCGTCCGGTCCGTTTGCCTTGGTGACTCTGAATAACTTTGGGCTGATCGCACGGTCCTCGTACCGGCGACGCATCTTTCAAATGTCTGCCTTATCAACTGTCGATGGTAGGTTCTGCGCCTACCATGGTTGTAACGGGTAACGGGGAATCAGGGTTCGATTCCGGAGAGGGAGCCTGAGAAACGGCTACCACATCCAAGGAAGGCAGCAGGCGCGCAAATTACCCACTCCCGGCACGGGGAGGTAGTGACGAAAAATAACGATACGGGACTCATCCGAGGCCCCGTAATCGGAATGAGTACACTTTAAATCCTTTAACGAGTATCTATTGGAGGGCAAGTCTGGTGCCAGCAGCCGCGGTAATTCCAGCTCCAATAGCGTATATTAAAGTTGTTGCGGTTAAAAAGCTCGTAGTTGGATTTGTGTCCCACGCTGTTGGTTCACCGCCCGTCGGTGTTTAACTGGCATGTATCGTGGGACGTCCTGCCGGTGGGGCGAGCCGAAGGCGTGCGACCGCCCCGTGCGTGCTCGTGCGTCCCGAGGCGGACCCCGTTGAA
>NW_025729228.1:1390000-1392500 GCF_021461385.2 Schistocerca piceifrons
GCCCACAATGGGAACCACACGTCAGCCAGCCACTCTGATCACGCACCACTCTCTGCTTCTAACGGGCGCACATACAATACGTAAGCACCAGCATGGAACAACATCCAGTGCATCCTCTCCGCCACATTACACAATCCACACTATCACAACCAGACCAGGAGGTCCATGCGGAAAATACAATATCCCACCCTTTCGACATCCACCATTGCGCAGATCAGGCACCAACACCCACACATGTCCTATACAACGGTGCACCCAACATCACAATAGTACCTCCTGTCACAGCGCACAAACAATGACATGAGTCAAAGACACAGGTCTGACACAAGCATAGAATTGGAGCGCCGCCTCTAATAAGCCAAAGGTGCATCCTGACGTGACAAATCTGATCATGTCACAAGCATTCACTTACTATAATCACTATCAACGAACCTGCCGCCCCCGCCCCCCCCTACACCTTTCCTTACAACAACGTGTAACCTAACCTAACCTAACCTATGTTGTACCTTAACCTAACCTATGTTGTACCTTAACCTAACCTATGTTGTACCTTAACCTAACCTATGTTGTGCCTTAACCTAACCTATGTTGTGCCTTAACCTAACCTATGTTGTGCCTTAACCTAACCTATGTTGTGCCTTAACCTAACCTATGTTGTGCCTTAACCTAACCTATGTTGTGCCTTAACCTAACCTATGTTGTGCCTTAACCTAACCTATGTTGTGCCTTAACCTAACCTATGTTGTGCCTTAACCTAACCCATGTTGTGCCTTAACCTAACCCATGTTGTGCCTTAACCTAACCCATGTTGTGCCTTAACCTAACCCATGTTGTGCCTTAACCTAACCCATGTTGTGCCTTAACCTAACCCATGTTGTGCCTTAACCTAACCCATGTTGTGCCTTAACCTAACCCATGTTGTGCCTTAACCTAACCCATGTTGTGCCTTAACCTAACCCATGTTGTGCCTTAACCTAACCCATGTTGTGCCTTAACCTAACCCATGTCGTGCCTTAACCTAACCCATGTCGTGCCTTAACCTAACCCATGTCGTGCCTTAACCTAACCCATGTCGTGCCTTAACCTAACCCATGTCGTGCCTTAACCTAACCCATGTCGTGCCTTAACCTAACCCATGTCGTGCCTTAACCTAACCCATGTCGTGCCTTAACCTAACCCATGTCGTGCCTTAACCTAACCCATGTCGTGCCTTAACCTAACCCATGTCGTGCCTTAACCTAACCCATGTCGTGCCTTAACCTAACCCATGTCGTGCCTTAACCTAACCCACGTCGTGCCTTAACCTAACCCACGTCGTGCCTTAACCTAACCCACGTTGTGCCTTAACCTAACCCACGTTGTGCCTTAACCTAACCCACGTTGTGCCCTAACGTAACCCACGTTGTCCCCTAACGTAACCCACGTTGTCGCCTAACGTAACCCACGTTGTCGCCTAAACCTGCTCTGTAATTGTTATACGACTCGTTCAATTAGTGTAGTGTTGCCCACCCGCAACCCTCGCAATATAGTTCGCTACTCGCACTCCCCGCTCCCCTGTGTATCGCTTCATGTTAAACACCTTGCAAGTCTTGCTCACTTTCCACATGCTCCTGCTGTACACTGTAATGTGGATGGCAGCAGGACGTACATGCCGCCCCTCCCCACGTCCCCACCTTGCCCCCTGCCTTCGCAAGCTGGTTGGTGAGAACTTTGCATGTTCAATGCCCTCCGCATGCGACGTACTCAGGCTACGTTGTGGTGCGGCCTGTGTCAACTGTCCGCTAATGTCGTACGCGTAAACCACAATCTGTACTGCACATTCGTCCTTATGTACTGAATGATACATCGTGGCACATGTGTGACCGTACAACGACTGCGCCCAAAAACGGCGGACCATACAGTGCAAATATTGTGCACGCAGCTACGTGTCGTCTCCCTATGAGAGCTGGATTGCAGTGTGGTACGCCATAGAGACGTGTGGGAGGAACGGACGCCGTGGATGGCGATCAGCATGAGCTGTCTGTTGATGTATTCGGACCTAGTCGTCTCTCCTCACACACCGTGATGGCATGGTGCACCGCGTTCCATATCTGCGACATGCTACAGAGGCCGGTTGACAGTCGTTCGAGCAATGGACATCGCATACGTACGGGGGCCACCTTCCACGTATTGTCTAGGCGTGCACATTTTGTTGCGTGTATGTGGGCAGACGTAGTGTGGCGTGACACCTGACACAGGCATGCAATAATCGTGGAAGTTGCAAATGGCGATGGACGCCTGCGTTTTCTGGTGAAGTTACGCAAATGAACAAATGGTAACCTGTTGTGGTGCGGTTGTTCTCGCTAGGGGTGAATCGGTGATGGCGACGATAGGTTGAGGTACTAACCGGTTGTTCCAGCGATACCCACCATGCCGACGAAACTGAACGGCATCTGGGTGTGAAGCGATACGCGGCGGTGGCTGGGTGGGACCGTCCCCGGCCGGTGAGGGGGCGCCTCCC
>NW_025729228.1:1402500-1407500 GCF_021461385.2 Schistocerca piceifrons
CTGTACCACTTACGAGCGAGAGACGCGATCGCGTTGCTCACTGTACGGCGTCCGATACCGAGCCATCAGCATGTCGGTCCCCATGCGCGTTGCACTCGCACTCGCAGTCGCAAAAACGTGGGGCAAATATATTACGCGGAAGAGTTATAACAGACCGAGCCCCACTGCATGAGGGGAGTCTTTGTCACTAATGTACACAGATGGAACATTTTGGACTGGAACCAGATTACCCGTACACACGGCGCTGATTAGTAATCAATGCAGAGCCATCAAACTACAGAATATATATACAACTGTCCGTATACATGCTGAAAGAGTCTGCCCACAATGGGAACCACACGTCAGCCAGCCACTCTGATCACGCACCACTCTCTGCTTCTAACGGGCGCACATACAATATGTAAGCACCAGCATGGAACAACATCCAGTGCATCCTCTCCGCCACATTACACAATCCACACTATCACAACCAGACCAGGAGGTCCATGCGGAAAATACAATATCCCACCCTTTCGACATCCACCATTGCGCAGATCAGGCACCAACACCCACACATGTCCTATACAACGGTGCACCCAACATCACAATAGTACCTCCTGTCACAGCGCACAAACAATGACATGAGTCAAAGACACAGGTCTGACACAAGCATAGAATTGGAGCGCCGCCTCTAATAAGCCAAAGGTGCATCCTGACGTGACAAATCTGATCATGTCACAAGCATTCACTTACTATAATCACTATCAACGAACCTGCCGCCCCCGCCCCCCCCCCTACACCTTTCCTTACAACAACGTGTAACCTAACCTAACCTAACCTATGTTGTACCTTAACCTAACCTATGTTGTACCTTAACCTAACCTATGTTGTACCTTAACCTAACCTATGTTGTGCCTTAACCTAACCTATGTTGTGCCTTAACCTAACCTATGTTGTGCCTTAACCTAACCTATGTTGTGCCTTAACCTAACCTATGTTGTGCCTTAACCTAACCTATGTTGTGCCTTAACCTAACCTATGTTGTGCCTTAACCTAACCTATGTTGTGCCTTAACCTAACCTATGTTGTGCCTTAACCTAACCTATGTTGTGCCTTAACCTAACCTATGTTGTGCCTTAACCTAACCTATGTTGTGCCTTAACCTAACCCATGTTGTGCCTTAACCTAACCCATGTTGTGCCTTAACCTAACCCATGTTGTGCCTTAACCTAACCCATGTTGTGCCTTAACCTAACCCATGTTGTGCCTTAACCTAACCCATGTTGTGCCTTAACCTAACCCATGTTGTGCCTTAACCTAACCCATGTTGTGCCTTAACCTAACCCATGTTGTGCCTTAACCTAACCCATGTTGTGCCTTAACCTAACCCATGTTGTGCCTTAACCTAACCCATGTTGTGCCTTAACCTAACCCATGTTGTGCCTTAACCTAACCCATGTTGTGCCTTAACCTAACCCATGTTGTGCCTTAACCTAACCCATGTTGTGCCTTAACCTAACCCATGTTGTGCCTTAACCTAACCCATGTTGTGCCTTAACCTAACCCATGTTGTGCCTTAACCTAACCCATGTTGTGCCTTAACCTAACCCATGTCGTGCCTTAACCTAACCCATGTCGTGCCTTAACCTAACCCATGTCGTGCCTTAACCTAACCCATGTCGTGCCTTAACCTAACCCATGTCGTGCCTTAACCTAACCCATGTCGTGCCTTAACCTAACCCATGTCGTGCCTTAACCTAACCCATGTCGTGCCTTAACCTAACCCATGTCGTGCCTTAACCTAACCCACGTTGTGCCTTAACCTAACCCACGTTGTGCCTTAACCTAACCCACGTTGTGCCCTAACGTAACCCACGTTGTCCCCTAACGTAACCCACGTTGTCGCCTAACGTAACCCACGTTGTCGCCTAAACCTGCTCTGTAATTGTTATACGACTCGTTCAATTAGTGTAGTGTTGCCCACCCGCAACCCTCGCAATATAGTTCGCTACTCGCACTCCCCGCTCCCCTGTGTATCGCTTCATGTTAAACACCTTGCAAGTCTTGCTCACTTTCCACATGCTCCTGCTGTACACTGTAATGTGGATGGCAGCAGGACGTACATGCCGCCCCTCCCCACGTCCCCACCTTGCCCCCTGCCTTCGCAAGCTGGTTGGTGAGAACTTTGCATGTTCAATGCCCTCCGCATGCGACGTACTCAGGCTACGTTGTGGTGCGGCCTGTGTCAACTGTCCGCTAATGTCGTACGCGTAAACCACAATCTGTACTGCACATTCGTCCTTATGTACTGAATGATACATCGTGGCACATGTGTGACCGTACAACGACTGCGCCCAAAAACGGCGGACCATACAGTGCAAATATTGTGCACGCAGCTACGTGTCGTCTCCCTATGAGAGCTGGATTGCAGTGTGGTACGCCATAGAGACGTGTGGGAGGAACGGACGCCGTGGATGGCGATCAGCATGAGCTGTCTGTTGATGTATTCGGACCTAGTCGTCTCTCCTCACACACCGTGATGGCATGGTGCACCGCGTTCCATATCTGCGACATGCTACAGAGGCCGGTTGACAGTCGTTCGAGCAATGGACATCGCATACGTACGGGGGCCACCTTCCACGTATTGTCTAGGCGTGCACATTTTGTTGCGTGTATGTGGGCAGACGTAGTGTGGCGTGACACCTGACACAGGCATGCAATAATCGTGGAAGTTGCAAATGGCGATGGACGCCTGCGTTTTCTGGTGAAGTTACGCAAATGAACAAATGGTAACCTGTTGTGGTGCGGTTGTTCTCGCTAGGGGTGAATCGGTGATGGCGACGATAGGTTGAGGTACTAACCGGTTGTTCCAGCGATACCCACCATGCCGACGAAACTGAACGGCATCTGGGTGTGAAGCGATACGCGGCGGTGGCTGGGTGGGACCGTCCCCGGCCGGTGAGGGGGCGCCTCCCGGCGTGCTGGCCGCGCGGTGCGTGGGCGCACGCGCTACAGCCGGCTGGTGGGGGCGGCCAGTGGCAGGCGCGCCGGCCGACGGACGCGGCAGGCGTCGCAGCTGCGCGCCGGCGCACCCTGCGCGCGGCGCCGTGCGGCCAAAGTAGGTCCTCGCGGGCCCGGTGCGAAGCGCGGTGGACATCTTCAGTGTGCTGGTCCGATTGAGGACTGTGTGCGTTGAGGATGCGCCGCCGCCCGGCGCTCGGCGCCGCGACGCCGTCTGCTGCTCGGTCGCCCCAGCGGTTCTCGCTGGTGGTTTGTATCGCAGCTGTGCGGATGTGTTGGCGCGTGCGCTGTGCTGGGAGAGTTCGCTTCGGCACCCAAGTGGGGCTTTTGTCCTTCTGTGGCGCTGGCGTTGGAGCTGCCGGTCACCGTAGGTGGCGCGTGTTGTCTCCCGCCGGCAATGCCACGACAGCACGCTCCCGGGCCTGTGTCGGCAGCGGCAAGCTCAGTTGGGAGCACGGGTGGTCGCACCGAAAGCGTCTACTCGCCTAACTCCGGGCGATTGCGCCTCTCTCGAACCCGACCAAGTACTTGGGACGGCGCTGCGCGCCGCCGGGACCTGAGAGGGTTTCGAGGTGTATTGTGCAGGGGAGCTCAGCCTCCTCCTGTTTGCAGAATGATTGAGCGGACGCTTGCGTGTTCGCGCGGGCCCCCGGGACACACTCCCGGGCGGCCGGCTGCTCAGCTCTAGTTGACGCAGCTCCCTGGTTGATCCTGCCAGTAGTCATATGCTTGTCTCAAAGATTAAGCCATGCATGTCTCAGTACAAGCCGCATTAAGGTGAAACCGCGAATGGCTCATTAAATCAGTTATGGTTCCTTAGATCGTACCCACGTTACTTGGATAACTGTGGTAATTCTAGAGCTAATACATGCAAACAGAGTCCCGACCAGAGATGGAAGGGACGCTTTTATTAGATCAAAACCAATCGGTCGGCTCGTCCGGTCCGTTTGCCTTGGTGACTCTGAATAACTTTGGGCTGATCGCACGGTCCTCGTACCGGCGACGCATCTTTCAAATGTCTGCCTTATCAACTGTCGATGGTAGGTTCTGCGCCTACCATGGTTGTAACGGGTAACGGGGAATCAGGGTTCGATTCCGGAGAGGGAGCCTGAGAAACGGCTACCACATCCAAGGAAGGCAGCAGGCGCGCAAATTACCCACTCCCGGCACGGGGAGGTAGTGACGAAAAATAACGATACGGGACTCATCCGAGGCCCCGTAATCGGAATGAGTACACTTTAAATCCTTTAACGAGTATCTATTGGAGGGCAAGTCTGGTGCCAGCAGCCGCGGTAATTCCAGCTCCAATAGCGTATATTAAAGTTGTTGCGGTTAAAAAGCTCGTAGTTGGATTTGTGTCCCACGCTGTTGGTTCACCGCCCGTCGGTGTTTAACTGGCATGTATCGTGGGACGTCCTGCCGGTGGGGCGAGCCGAAGGCGTGCGACCGCCCCGTGCGTGCTCGTGCGTCCCGAGGCGGACCCCGTTGAAATCCTACCAGGGTGCTCTTTATTGAGTGTCTCGGTGGGCCGGCACGTTTACTTTGAACAAATTAGAGTGCTTAAAGCAGGCAAGCCCGCCTGAATACTGTGTGCATGGAATAATGGAATAGGACCTCGGTTCTATTTTGTTGGTTTTCGGAACCCGAGGTAATGATTAATAGGGACAGGCGGGGGCATTCGTATTGCGACGTTAGAGGTGAAATTCTTGGATCGTCGCAAGACGAACAGAAGCGAAAGCATTTGCCAAGTATGTTTTCATTAATCAAGAACGAAAGTTAGAGGTTCGAAGGCGATCAGATACCGCCCTAGTTCTAACCATAAACGATGCCAGCCAGCGATCCGCCGCAGTTCCTCCGATGACTCGGCGGGCAGCCTCCGGGAAACCAAAGCTTTTGGGTTCCGGGGGAAGTATGGTTGCAAAGCTGAAACTTAAAGGAATTGACGGAAGGGCACCACCAGGAGTGGAGCCTGCGGCTTAATTTGACTCAACACGGGAAAC
>NW_025729228.1:1415000-1417500 GCF_021461385.2 Schistocerca piceifrons
AACCTAACCTATGTTGTACCTTAACCTAACCTATGTTGTACCTTAACCTAACCTATGTTGTACCTTAACCTAACCTATGTTGTGCCTTAACCTAACCTATGTTGTGCCTTAACCTAACCTATGTTGTGCCTTAACCTAACCTATGTTGTGCCTTAACCTAACCTATGTTGTGCCTTAACCTAACCTATGTTGTGCCTTAACCTAACCTATGTTGTGCCTTAACCTAACCTATGTTGTGCCTTAACCTAACCTATGTTGTGCCTTAACCTAACCTATGTTGTGCCTTAACCTAACCTATGTTGTGCCTTAACCTAACCTATGTTGTGCCTTAACCTAACCCATGTTGTGCCTTAACCTAACCCATGTTGTGCCTTAACCTAACCCATGTTGTGCCTTAACCTAACCCATGTTGTGCCTTAACCTAACCCATGTTGTGCCTTAACCTAACCCATGTTGTGCCTTAACCTAACCCATGTTGTGCCTTAACCTAACCCATGTTGTGCCTTAACCTAACCCATGTTGTGCCTTAACCTAACCCATGTTGTGCCTTAACCTAACCCATGTTGTGCCTTAACCTAACCCATGTTGTGCCTTAACCTAACCCATGTTGTGCCTTAACCTAACCCATGTTGTGCCTTAACCTAACCCATGTTGTGCCTTAACCTAACCCATGTTGTGCCTTAACCTAACCCATGTTGTGGCTTAACCTAACCCATGTTGTGCCTTAACCTAACCCATGTTGTGCCTTAACCTAACCCATGTTGTGCCTTAACCTAACCCATGTTGTGCCTTAACCTAACCCATGTTGTGCCTTAACCTAACCCATGTTGTGCCTTAACCTAACCCATGTTGTGCCTTAACCTAACCCATGTCGTGCCTTAACCTAACCCATGTCGTGCCTTAACCTAACCCACGTTGTGCCTTAACCTAACCCACGTTGTGCCTTAACCTAACCCACGTTGTGCCCTAACGTAACCCACGTTGTCCCCTAACGTAACCCACGTTGTCGCCTAACGTAACCCACGTTGTCGCCTAAACCTGCTCTGTAATTGTTATACGACTCGTTCAATTAGTGTAGTGTTGCCCACCCGCAACCCTCGCAATATAGTTCGCTACTCGCACTCCCCGCTCCCCTGTGTATCGCTTCATGTTAAACACCTTGCAAGTCTTGCTCACTTTCCACATGCTCCTGCTGTACACTGTAATGTGGATGGCAGCAGGACGTACATGCCGCCCCTCCCCACGTCCCCACCTTGCCCCCTGCCTTCGCAAGCTGGTTGGTGAGAACTTTGCATGTTCAATGCCCTCCGCATGCGACGTACTCAGGCTACGTTGTGGTGCGGCCTGTGTCAACTGTCCGCTAATGTCGTACGCGTAAACCACAATCTGTACTGCACATTCGTCCTTATGTACTGAATGATACATCGTGGCACATGTGTGACCGTACAACGACTGCGCCCAAAAACGGCGGACCATACAGTGCAAATATTGTGCACGCAGCTACGTGTCGTCTCCCTATGAGAGCTGGATTGCAGTGTGGTACGCCATAGAGACGTGTGGGAGGAACGGACGCCGTGGATGGCGATCAGCATGAGCTGTCTGTTGATGTATTCGGACCTAGTCGTCTCTCCTCACACACCGTGATGGCATGGTGCACCGCGTTCCATATCTGCGACATGCTACAGAGGCCGGTTGACAGTCGTTCGAGCAATGGACATCGCATACGTACGGGGGCCACCTTCCACGTATTGTCTAGGCGTGCACATTTTGTTGCGTGTATGTGGGCAGACGTAGTGTGGCGTGACACCTGACACAGGCATGCAATAATCGTGGAAGTTGCAAATGGCGATGGACGCCTGCGTTTTCTGGTGAAGTTACGCAAATGAACAAATGGTAACCTGTTGTGGTGCGGTTGTTCTCGCTAGGGGTGAATCGGTGATGGCGACGATAGGTTGAGGTACTAACCGGTTGTTCCAGCGATACCCACCATGCCGACGAAACTGAACGGCATCTGGGTGTGAAGCGATACGCGGCGGTGGCTGGGTGGGACCGTCCCCGGCCGGTGAGGGGGCGCCTCCCGGCGTGCTGGCCGCGCGGTGCGTGGGCGCACGCGCTACAGCCGGCTGGTGGGGGCGGCCAGTGGCAGGCGCGCCGGCCGACGGACGCGGCAGGCGTCGCAGCTGCGCGCCGGCGCACCCTGCGCGCGGCGCCGTGCGGCCAAAGTAGGTCCTCGCGGGCCCGGTGTGAAGCGCGGTGGACATCTTCAGTGTGCTGGTCCGATTGAGGACTGTGTGCGTTGAGGATGCGCCGCCGCCCGGCGCTCGGCGCCGCGACGCCGTCTGCTGCTCGGTCGCCCCAGCGGTTCTCGCTGGTGGTTTGTATCGCAGCTGTGCGGATGTGTTGGCGCGTGCGCTGTGCTGGGAGAGTTCGCTTCGGCACCCAAGTGGGGCTTTTGTCCTTCTGTGGCGCTGGCGTTGGAGCTGCCGGTCACCGTAGGTGG
>NW_025729228.1:1427500-1430000 GCF_021461385.2 Schistocerca piceifrons
TGCCTTAACCTAACCCATGTTGTGCCTTAACCTAACCCATGTTGTGCCTTAACCTAACCCATGTCGTGCCTTAACCTAACCCATGTCGTGCCTTAACCTAACCCACGTTGTGCCTTAACCTAACCCACGTTGTGCCTTAACCTAACCCACGTTGTGCCCTAACGTAACCCACGTTGTCCCCTAACGTAACCCACGTTGTCGCCTAACGTAACCCACGTTGTCGCCTAAACCTGCTCTGTAATTGTTATACGACTCGTTCAATTAGTGTAGTGTTGCCCACCCGCAACCCTCGCAATATAGTTCGCTACTCGCACTCCCCGCTCCCCTGTGTATCGCTTCATGTTAAACACCTTGCAAGTCTTGCTCACTTTCCACATGCTCCTGCTGTACACTGTAATGTGGATGGCAGCAGGACGTACATGCCGCCCCTCCCCACGTCCCCACCTTGCCCCCTGCCTTCGCAAGCTGGTTGGTGAGAACTTTGCATGTTCAATGCCCTCCGCATGCGACGTACTCAGGCTACGTTGTGGTGCGGCCTGTGTCAACTGTCCGCTAATGTCGTACGCGTAAACCACAATCTGTACTGCACATTCGTCCTTATGTACTGAATGATACATCGTGGCACATGTGTGACCGTACAACGACTGCGCCCAAAAACGGCGGACCATACAGTGCAAATATTGTGCACGCAGCTACGTGTCGTCTCCCTATGAGAGCTGGATTGCAGTGTGGTACGCCATAGAGACGTGTGGGAGGAACGGACGCCGTGGATGGCGATCAGCATGAGCTGTCTGTTGATGTATTCGGACCTAGTCGTCTCTCCTCACACACCGTGATGGCATGGTGCACCGCGTTCCATATCTGCGACATGCTACAGAGGCCGGTTGACAGTCGTTCGAGCAATGGACATCGCATACGTACGGGGGCCACCTTCCACGTATTGTCTAGGCGTGCACATTTTGTTGCGTGTATGTGGGCAGACGTAGTGTGGCGTGACACCTGACACAGGCATGCAATAATCGTGGAAGTTGCAAATGGCGATGGACGCCTGCGTTTTCTGGTGAAGTTACGCAAATGAACAAATGGTAACCTGTTGTGGTGCGGTTGTTCTCGCTAGGGGTGAATCGGTGATGGCGACGATAGGTTGAGGTACTAACCGGTTGTTCCAGCGATACCCACCATGCCGACGAAACTGAACGGCATCTGGGTGTGAAGCGATACGCGGCGGTGGCTGGGTGGGACCGTCCCCGGCCGGTGAGGGGGCGCCTCCCGGCGTGCTGGCCGCGCGGTGCGTGGGCGCACGCGCTACAGCCGGCTGGTGGGGGCGGCCAGTGGCAGGCGCGCCGGCCGACGGACGCGGCAGGCGTCGCAGCTGCGCGCCGGCGCACCCTGCGCGCGGCGCCGTGCGGCCAAAGTAGGTCCTCGCGGGCCCGGTGCGAAGCGCGGTGGACATCTTCAGTGTGCTGGTCCGATTGAGGACTGTGTGCGTTGAGGATGCGCCGCCGCCCGGCGCTCGGCGCCGCGACGCCGTCTGCTGCTCGGTCGCCCCAGCGGTTCTCGCTGGTGGTTTGTATCGCAGCTGTGCGGATGTGTTGGCGCGTGCGCTGTGCTGGGAGAGTTCGCTTCGGCACCCAAGTGGGGCTTTTGTCCTTCTGTGGCGCTGGCGTTGGAGCTGCCGGTCACCGTAGGTGGCGCGTGTTGTCTCCCGCCGGCAATGCCACGACAGCACGCTCCCGGGCCTCTGTCGGCAGCGGCAAGCTCAGTTGGGAGCACGGGTGGTCGCACCGAAAGCGTCTACTCGCCTAACTCCGGGCGATTGCGCCTCTCTCGAACCCGACCAAGTACTTGGGACGGCGCTGCGCGCCGCCGGGACCTGAGAGGGTTTCGAGGTGTATTGTGCAGGGGAGCTCAGCCTCCTCCTGTTTGCAGAATGATTGAGCGGACGCTTGCGTGTTCGCGCGGGCCCCCGGGACACACTCCCGGGCGGCCGGCTGCTCAGCTCTAGTTGACGCAGCTCCCTGGTTGATCCTGCCAGTAGTCATATGCTTGTCTCAAAGATTAAGCCATGCATGTCTCAGTACAAGCCGCATTAAGGTGAAACCGCGAATGGCTCATTAAATCAGTTATGGTTCCTTAGATCGTACCCACGTTACTTGGATAACTGTGGTAATTCTAGAGCTAATACATGCAAACAGAGTCCCGACCAGAGATGGAAGGGACGCTTTTATTAGATCAAAACCAATCGGTCGGCTCGTCCGGTCCGTTTGCCTTGGTGACTCTGAATAACTTTGGGCTGATCGCACGGTCCTCGTACCGGCGACGCATCTTTCAAATGTCTGCCTTATCAACTGTCGATGGTAGGTTCTGCGCCTACCATGGTTGTAACGGGTAACGGGGAATCAGGGTTCGATTCCGGAGAGGGAGCCTGAGAAACGGCTACCACATCCAAGGAAGGCAGCAGGCGCGCAAATTACCCACTCCCGGCACGGGGAGGTAGTGA
>NW_025729228.1:1432500-1435000 GCF_021461385.2 Schistocerca piceifrons
AAAAGAACTTTGAAGAGAGAGTTCAAAAGTACGTGAAACCGTTCTGGGGTAAACGTGAGAAGTCCGAAAGGTCGAACGGGTGAGATTCACGCCCATCCGGCCACTGGCCTCCACCCTCGGCAGATGGGGCCGGCCGCCCGCGCGGAGCAATCTGCGGCGGGGTCGTGTCCGGTTGCCTTTCCACTCGCCGCGGGGTGGGGCCGTTCCGGTGTGCGGTGGGCCGCACTTCTCCCCTAGTAGGACGTCGCGACCCGCTGGGTGCCGGCCTACGGCCCGGGTGCGCAGCCTGTCCTTCCGCGGGCCTCGGTTCGCGTCTGTTGGGCAGAGCCCCGGTGTCCTGGCTGGCTGCCCGGCGGTATATCTGGAGGAGTCGATTCGCCCCTTTGGGCGCTCGGGCTCCCGGCAAGCGCGCGCGGTTCTTCCCGGATGACGGACCTACCTGGCCCGGCCCCGGACCCGCGCCGCTGTTGGCTCGGGATGCTCTCGGGCGGAATAATCGCTCCCGTCAGCGGCGCTTCAGCTTTGGACAATTTCACGACCCGTCTTGAAACACGGACCAAGGAGTCTAACATGTGCGCGAGTCATTGGGCTGTACGAAACCTAAAGGCGTAATGAAAGTGAAGGTCTCGCCTTGCGCGGGCCGAGGGAGGATGGGGCTTCCCCGCCCTTCACGGGGCGGCGGCCTCCGCACTCCCGGGGCGTCTCGTCCTCATTGCGAGGTGAGGCGCACCTAGAGCGTACACGTTGGGACCCGAAAGATGGTGAACTATGCCTGGCCAGGACGAAGTCAGGGGAAACCCTGATGGAGGTCCGTAGCGATTCTGACGTGCAAATCGATCGTCGGAGCTGGGTATAGGGGCGAAAGACTAATCGAACCATCTAGTAGCTGGTTCCCTCCGAAGTTTCCCTCAGGATAGCTGGTGCTCGTACGAGTCTCATCCGGTAAAGCGAATGATTAGAGGCCTTGGGGCCGAAACGACCTCAACCTATTCTCAAACTTTAAATGGGTGAGATCTCCGGCTTGCTTGATATGCTGAAGCCGCGAGCAAACGACTCGGATCGGAGTGCCAAGTGGGCCACTTTTGGTAAGCAGAACTGGCGCTGTGGGATGAACCAAACGCCGAGTTAAGGCGCCCGAATCGACGCTCATGGGAAACCATGAAAGGCGTTGGTTGCTTAAGACAGCAGGACGGTGGCCATGGAAGTCGGAATCCGCTAAGGAGTGTGTAACAACTCACCTGCCGAAGCAACTAGCCCTGAAAATGGATGGCGCTGAAGCGTCGTGCCTATACTCGGCCGTCAGTCTGGCAGTCATGGCCGGTCCTTGCGGCCGGCCGCGAAGCCCTGACGAGTAGGAGGGTCGCGGCGGTGGGCGCAGAAGGGTCTGGGCGTGAGCCTGCCTGGAGCCGCCGTCGGTGCAGATCTTGGTGGTAGTAGCAAATACTCCAGCGAGGCCCTGGAGGGCTGACGCGGAGAAGGGTTTCGTGTGAACAGCCGTTGCACACGAGTCAGTCGATCCTAAGCCCTAGGAGAAATCCGATGTTGATGGGGGCCGTCATAGCATGATGCGCTTTGTGCTGGCCCCCGTTGGGCGAAAGGGAATCCGGTTCCTATTCCGGAACCCGGCAGCGGAACCGATACAAGTCGGGCCCCTCTTTTAGAGATGCTCGTCGGGGTAACCCAAAAGGACCCGGAGACGCCGTCGGGAGATCGGGGAAGAGTTTTCTTTTCTGCATGAGCGTTCGAGTTCCCTGGAATCCTCTAGCAGGGAGATAGGGTTTGGAACGCGAAGAGCACCGCAGTTGCGGCGGTGTCCCGATCTTCCCCTCGGACCTTGAAAATCCGGGAGAGGGCCACGTGGAGGTGTCGCGCCGGTTCGTACCCATATCCGCAGCAGGTCTCCAAGGTGAAGAGCCTCTAGTCGATAGAATAATGTAGGTAAGGGAAGTCGGCAAATTGGATCCGTAACTTCGGGATAAGGATTGGCTCTGAGGATCGGGGCGTGTCGGGCTTGGTCGGGAAGTGGGTCAGCGCTAACGTGCCGGGCCTGGGCGAGGTGAGTGCCGTAGGGGTGCCGGTAAGTGCGGGCGTTTAGCGCGGGCGTGGTCTGCTCTCGCCGTTGGTCGGCCTCGTGCTGGTCGGCGGTGCAGGATGCGCGCGCCTGCGCGGCGTTCGCGCCCCGGTGCTTCAACCTGCGTGCAGGATCCGAGCTCGGTCCCGTGCCTTGGCCTCCCACGGATCTTCCTTGCTGCGAGGCCGCGTCCGCCTTAGCGTGCTCCTCCGGGGGCGCGCGGGTGCGCGGATTCTCTTCGGCCGCCATTCAACGATCAACTCAGAACTGGCACGGACTGGGGGAATCCGACTGTCTAATTAAAACAAAGCATTGCGATGGCCCTAGCGGGTGTTGACGCAATGTGATTTCTGCCCAGTGCTCTGAATGTCAACGTGAAGAAATTCAAGCAAGCGCGGGTAAACGGCGGGAGTAACTATGACTCTCGCG
>NW_025729228.1:1440000-1442500 GCF_021461385.2 Schistocerca piceifrons
GCCTCTAATAAGCCAAAGGTGCATCCTGACGTGACAAATCTGATCATGTCACAAGCATTCACTTACTATAATCACTATCAACGAACCTGCCGCCCCCGCCCCCCCCTACACCTTTCCTTACAACAACGTGTAACCTAACCTAACCTAACCTATGTTGTACCTTAACCTAACCTATGTTGTACCTTAACCTAACCTATGTTGTACCTTAACCTAACCTATGTTGTACCTTAACCTAACCTATGTTGTGCCTTAACCCAACCTATGTTGTGCCTTAACCTAACCTATGTTGTGCCTTAACCTAACCTATGTTGTGCCTTAACCTAACCTATGTTGTGCCTTAACCTAACCTATGTTGTGCCTTAACCTAACCTATGTTGTGCCTTAACCTAACCTATGTTGTGCCTTAACCTAACCTATGTTGTGCCTTAACCTAACCTATGTTGTGCCTTAACCTAACCCATGTTGTGCCTTAACCTAACCCATGTTGTGCCTTAACCTAACCTATGTTGTGCCTTAACCTAACCTATGTTGTGCCTTAACCTAACCTATGTTGTGCCTTAACCTAACCTATGTTGTGCCTTAACCTAACCTATGTTGTGCCTTAACCTAACCCATGTTGTGCCTTAACCTAACCCATGTTGTGCCTTAACCTAACCCATGTTGTGCCTTAACCTAACCCATGTTGTGCCTTAACCTAACCCATGTTGTGCCTTAACCTAACCCATGTTGTGCCTTAACCTAACCCATGTTGTGCCTTAACCTAACCCATGTTGTGCCTTAACCTAACCCATGTTGTGCCTTAACCTAACCCATGTTGTGCCTTAACCTAACCCATGTTGTGCCTTAACCTAACCCATGTTGTGCCTTAACCTAACCCATGTTGTGCCTTAACCTAACCCATGTTGTGCCTTAACCTAACCCATGTTGTGCCTTAACCTAACCCATGTTGTGCCTTAACCTAACCCATGTTGTGCCTTAACCTAACCCATGTTGTGCCTTAACCTAACCCATGTTGTGCCTTAACCTAACCCATGTCGTGCCTTAACCTAACCCATGTCGTGCCTTAACCTAACCCATGTCGTGCCTTAACCTAACCCATGTCGTGCCTTAACCTAACCCATGTCGTGCCTTAACCTAACCCATGTCGTGCCTTAACCTAACCCACGTCGTGCCTTAACCTAACCCACGTTGTGCCTTAACCTAACCCACGTTGTGCCTTAACCTAACCCACGTTGTGCCCTAACGTAACCCACGTTGTCCCCTAACGTAACCCACGTTGTCGCCTAACGTAACCCACGTTGTCGCCTAAACCTGCTCTGTAATTGTTATACGACTCGTTCAATTAGTGTAGTGTTGCCCACCCGCAACCCTCGCAATATAGTTCGCTACTCGCACTCCCCGCTCCCCTGTGTATCGCTTCATGTTAAACACCTTGCAAGTCTTGCTCACTTTCCACATGCTCCTGCTGTACACTGTAATGTGGATGGCAGCAGGACGTACATGCCGCCCCTCCCCACGTCCCCACCTTGCCCCCTGCCTTCGCAAGCTGGTTGGTGAGAACTTTGCATGTTCAATGCCCTCCGCATGCGACGTACTCAGGCTACGTTGTGGTGCGGCCTGTGTCAACTGTCCGCTAATGTCGTACGCGTAAACCACAATCTGTACTGCACATTCGTCCTTATGTACTGAATGATACATCGTGGCACATGTGTGACCGTACAACGACTGCGCCCAAAAACGGCGGACCATACAGTGCAAATATTGTGCACGCAGCTACGTGTCGTCTCCCTATGAGAGCTGGATTGCAGTGTGGTACGCCATAGAGACGTGTGGGAGGAACGGACGCCGTGGATGGCGATCAGCATGAGCTGTCTGTTGATGTATTCGGACCTAGTCGTCTCTCCTCACACACCGTGATGGCATGGTGCACCGCGTTCCATATCTGCGACATGCTACAGAGGCCGGTTGACAGTCGTTCGAGCAATGGACATCGCATACGTACGGGGGCCACCTTCCACGTATTGTCTAGGCGTGCACATTTTGTTGCGTGTATGTGGGCAGACGTAGTGTGGCGTGACACCTGACACAGGCATGCAATAATCGTGGAAGTTGCAAATGGCGATGGACGCCTGCGTTTTCTGGTGAAGTTACGCAAATGAACAAATGGTAACCCGTTGTGGTGCGGTTGTTCTCGCTAGGGGTGAATCGGTGATGGCGACGATAGGTTGAGGTACTAACCGGTTGTTCCAGCGATACCCACCATGCCGACGAAACTGAACGGCATCTGGGTGTGAAGCGATACGCGGCGGTGGCTGGGTGGGACCGTCCCCGGCCGGTGAGGGGGCGCCTCCCGGCGTGCTGGCCGCGCGGTGCGTGGGCGCACGCGCTACAGCCGGCTGGTGGGGGCGGCCAGTGGCAGGCGCGCCGGCCGACGGACGCGGCAGGCGTCGCAGCTGCGCGCCGGCGCACCCTGCGCGCGGCGCCGTGCGGCCAAAGTAGG
>NW_025729228.1:1452500-1455000 GCF_021461385.2 Schistocerca piceifrons
CCCATGTTGTGCCTTAACCTAACCCATGTTGTGCCTTAACCTAACCCATGTTGTGCCTTAACCTAACCCATGTTGTGCCTTAACCTAACCCATGTTGTGCCTTAACCTAACCCATGTTGTGCCTTAACCTAACCCATGTTGTGCCTTAACCTAACCCATGTTGTGCCTTAACCTAACCCATGTTGTGCCTTAACCTAACCCATGTTGTGCCTTAACCTAACCCATGTTGTGCCTTAACCTAACCCATGTTGTGCCTTAACCTAACCCATGTTGTGCCTTAACCTAACCCATGTTGTGCCTTAACCTAACCCATGTTGTGCCTTAACCTAACCCATGTTGTGCCTTAACCTAACCCATGTTGTGCCTTAACCTAACCCATGTTGTGCCTTAACCTAACCCATGTTGTGCCTTAACCTAACCCATGTTGTGCCTTAACCTAACCCATGTTGTGCCTTAACCTAACCCATGTTGTGCCTTAACCTAACCCATGTCGTGCCTTAACCTAACCCATGTCGTGCCTTAACCTAACCCACGTTGTGCCTTAACCTAACCCACGTTGTGCCTTAACCTAACCCACGTTGTGCCCTAACGTAACCCACGTTGTCCCCTAACGTAACCCACGTTGTCGCCTAACGTAACCCACGTTGTCGCCTAAACCTGCTCTGTAATTGTTATACGACTCGTTCAATTAGTGTAGTGTTGCCCACCCGCAACCCTCGCAATATAGTTCGCTACTCGCACTCCCCGCTCCCCTGTGTATCGCTTCATGTTAAACACCTTGCAAGTCTTGCTCACTTTCCACATGCTCCTGCTGTACACTGTAATGTGGATGGCAGCAGGACGTACATGCCGCCCCTCCCCACGTCCCCACCTTGCCCCCTGCCTTCGCAAGCTGGTTGGTGAGAACTTTGCATGTTCAATGCCCTCCGCATGCGACGTACTCAGGCTACGTTGTGGTGCGGCCTGTGTCAACTGTCCGCTAATGTCGTACGCGTAAACCACAATCTGTACTGCACATTCGTCCTTATGTACTGAATGATACATCGTGGCACATGTGTGACCGTACAACGACTGCGCCCAAAAACGGCGGACCATACAGTGCAAATATTGTGCACGCAGCTACGTGTCGTCTCCCTATGAGAGCTGGATTGCAGTGTGGTACGCCATAGAGACGTGTGGGAGGAACGGACGCCGTGGATGGCGATCAGCATGAGCTGTCTGTTGATGTATTCGGACCTAGTCGTCTCTCCTCACACACCGTGATGGCATGGTGCACCGCGTTCCATATCTGCGACATGCTACAGAGGCCGGTTGACAGTCGTTCGAGCAATGGACATCGCATACGTACGGGGGCCACCTTCCACGTATTGTCTAGGCGTGCACATTTTGTTGCGTGTATGTGGGCAGACGTAGTGTGGCGTGACACCTGACACAGGCATGCAATAATCGTGGAAGTTGCAAATGGCGATGGACGCCTGCGTTTTCTGGTGAAGTTACGCAAATGAACAAATGGTAACCTGTTGTGGTGCGGTTGTTCTCGCTAGGGGTGAATCGGTGATGGCGACGATAGGTTGAGGTACTAACCGGTTGTTCCAGCGATACCCACCATGCCGACGAAACTGAACGGCATCTGGGTGTGAAGCGATACGCGGCGGTGGCTGGGTGGGACCGTCCCCGGCCGGTGAGGGGGCGCCTCCCGGCGTGCTGGCCGCGCGGTGCGTGGGCGCACGCGCTACAGCCGGCTGGTGGGGGCGGCCAGTGGCAGGCGCGCCGGCCGACGGACGCGGCAGGCGTCGCAGCTGCGCGCCGGCGCACCCTGCGCGCGGCGCCGTGCGGCCAAAGTAGGTCCTCGCGGGCCCGGTGCGAAGCGCGGTGGACATCTTCAGTGTGCTGGTCCGATTGAGGACTGTGTGCGTTGAGGATGCGCCGCCGCCCGGCGCTCGGCGCCGCGACGCCGTCTGCTGCTCGGTCGCCCCAGCGGTTCTCGCTGGTGGTTTGTATCGCAGCTGTGCGGATGTGTTGGCGCGTGCGCTGTGCTGGGAGAGTTCGCTTCGGCACCCAAGTGGGGCTTTTGTCCTTCTGTGGCGCTGGCGTTGGAGCTGCCGGTCACCGTAGGTGGCGCGTGTTGTCTCCCGCCGGCAATGCCACGACAGCACGCTCCCGGGCCTCTGTCGGCAGCGGCAAGCTCAGTTGGGAGCACGGGTGGTCGCACCGAAAGCGTCTACTCGCCTAACTCCGGGCGATTGCGCCTCTCTCGAACCCGACCAAGTACTTGGGACGGCGCTGCGCGCCGCCGGGACCTGAGAGGGTTTCGAGGTGTATTGTGCAGGGGAGCTCAGCCTCCTCCTGTTTGCAAAATGATTGAGCGGACGCTTGCGTGTTCGCGCGGGCCCCCGGGACACACTCCCGGGCGGCCGGCTGCTCAGCTCTAGTTGACGCAGCTCACTGGTTGATCCTGCCAGTAGTCATATGCTTGTCTCAAAGATTAAGCCATGCATGT
>NW_025729228.1:1460000-1462500 GCF_021461385.2 Schistocerca piceifrons
GCCGGTAAGTGCGGGCGTTTAGCGCGGGCGTGGTCTGCTCTCGCCGTTGGTCGGCCTCGTGCTGGTCGGCGGTGCAGGATGCGCGCGCCTGCGCGGCGTTCGCGCCCCGGTGCTTCAACCTGCGTGCAGGATCCGAGCTCGGTCCCGTGCCTTGGCCTCCCACGGATCTTCCTTGCTGCGAGGCCGCGTCCGCCTTAGCGTGCTCCTCCGGGGGCGCGCGGGTGCGCGGATTCTCTTCGGCCGCCATTCAACGATCAACTCAGAACTGGCACGGACTGGGGGAATCCGACTGTCTAATTAAAACAAAGCATTGCGATGGCCCTAGCGGGTGTTGACGCAATGTGATTTCTGCCCAGTGCTCTGAATGTCAACGTGAAGAAATTCAAGCAAGCGCGGGTAAACGGCGGGAGTAACTATGACTCTCTTAAGGTGGCCAAGTGGCGGCGGTGTGGCTGCATCCGGACTTGGCTTTTCGAAGTGCGGTCTTGATGTAGTCGTGCTGCTGCTGCGAGGTGCCTTCCTTGGGTTATAGTTACAGGGAGAGTGATGCGCAATACATGGGCCTAGCCCTCTTAGCCTCTCCTCTCCTGCGGTCTTCTCCCCTTCTCGTGGGCCCGCTGATTTTCGCAGAGTGGAAGACCGCACCAGGGGCTTGGGGGGGTTACCGGCCCCCCCTCGCATTATCCCTTTATAGTTGGGGGCAGCCGACAAGAAACAAGAGATGGTGGCCCTTCCGCTGAAGGTGCCACCCCAGCTACCCCAGCACCTATCCGGCCAACCGGCCGTAACGAAAATGCGATAGTTTGTGTAGCTCCCTTTGCTTGCAGTGAGTGCCACCGCACTTTTACCACGAAGAACGGTCTCGGGGTCCATCGCCGCCGCCAACACCCTGCGGCCGCCAACGCTGAGATCGTGACGGAGAGGCATCGCGCGAGGTGGACGGAGGAAGAAGTCCTGTCGCTCGCCAAGGCAGAGGCCGAACTGTTCCTTGAGAGGGACGCCCGGTTCTTCTTTGTAAATCAAGAACTTACCAGGATGTTCCCCGACCGAACGCTTGAGGCAATCAAGTGCCGACGGCGGCAAGCTGCCCACAAGCAGCTTGTCCGCCAATTCATGGAGGCACTTGAGATCGGTCGGGGCGAAGAGCCGGCGTCCCGCCGTGGAGCAGCGAGCTCGCTGCCTGACGCGGGCGAGGCCGCTGCGCCGCCCGTCGACGCAGCCGAGGACTTCGCGGCCGACACCACCGGGCCGCCGCCGGAGGGGCCGACTGACGCCGCCATCTGGGAGCATCTGGCGGGGCTACCTGCTTCCGCCCAGCGTTTCTCTGCCCTGGATCGAGTCATTGGTCTGGGGCGGGGCACGCCGCCCGATGTCATCCTGGGCATGCTCCCGGATGCCCTTGCGTCGGTCGGGTCCAGGGGGGAGAGGTCGATCACCAGGACACAGCGGCCGCGCCAATCATCCAAGCGGCCGCCTGCCGCCCCGCCGCTGCAGAAGCGCAAGCGGCGCCGCTGGGAATACGCGCGCACACAGGACGCCTTCCGTAGGTCGCGTGCACGTTGCGTGCGCGGCTTGCTGGACGGCACCCTGCTGCAGCCGCCACCCGACATCCCCGGTCTGCTGGACTTCTGGGCGGACCTCTTCACGAAGAAGCCGATCTCCACCGCCGGCTTCATCCGTGACCGCCTTCTCCCGCACTCGGAGCCTGTCGCTCCTGAGGGCCTATGGGGGCCGGTCACACGTGAGGAGGTCGCTGCTGCCTTGCCGCCCAGGGGATCGGCAGCCGGGCCGGACGGCCTGACTCCAGCGGAGCTGCGGCGCCTGCCGCATGAAGTCCTGGTGAAACTCTTGAACCTCTTCCTCCTGGCCCGCGCCCTCCCCGAGCGTCTGCTTCGCGCCCGGACGTCACTTCTCCCCAAAACGGCTGCACCAACATCCCCCGCTGACTTTCGCCCCATTACGGTCTGCTCGGTGTTGGCGCGGACCTTTCACAAGGTTCTCGCGTCACGCCTGATGCGTGCATGTGCTGTGGACGAACGTCAGCGGGCATTCATCCCCCGGGATGGGATGTTGGAAAACACCTTCATCTTGGACACTGCTCTCACCGACGCAGTCCGCTCCTGTCGCTCTGTTTTTGTGGCATCGATCGACGTCTCTAAAGCGTTCGATTCGGTGGACCATGCTGCCCTCCGCCCCGTGCTGAGGGCTCATGGCCTGCCGGATTGCTTTATTGAGTACGTCGAAAGGTGTTACGAGGGTAGCACGACAGTGATAGCGGGCGGCGCCGACGTGGGCGTGCCCCTGCAGCCGGCTAGGGGTGTGCGTCAGGGTGACCCCCTCTCCCCCCTCCTTTTCAATTTTGCGGTGGACTATGTTTTGAGTCAACTTCCCTCCCACATCGGAGCTCGGATCCTTGGTCGCAGAGTTAACGCTGCGGCCTTCGCAGATGACGTCCTGCTTTTTGCATCGACCGCGAGGGGATTGCAGTCCCTCATCGACG
>NW_025729228.1:1467500-1470000 GCF_021461385.2 Schistocerca piceifrons
CCTTAACCTAACCTATGTTGTACCTTAACCTAACCTATGTTGTACCTTAACCTAACCTATGTTGTGCCTTAACCTAACCTATGTTGTGCCTTAACCTAACCTATGTTGTGCCTTAACCTAACCTATGTTGTGCCTTAACCTAACCTATGTTGTGCCTTAACCTAACCTATGTTGTGCCTTAACCTAACCTATGTTGTGCCTTAACCTAACCTATGTTGTGCCTTAACCTAACCTATGTTGTGCCTTAACCTAACCTATGTTGTGCCTTAACCTAACCTATGTTGTGCCTTAACCTAACCTATGTTGTGCCTTAACCTAACCTATGTTGTGCCTTAACCTAACCTATGTTGTGCCTTAACCTAACCTATGTTGTGCCTTAACCTAACCCATGTTGTGCCTTAACCTAACCCATGTTGTGCCTTAACCTAACCCATGTTGTGCCTTAACCTAACCCATGTTGTGCCTTAACCTAACCCATGTTGTGCCTTAACCTAACCCATGTTGTGCCTTAACCTAACCCATGTTGTGCCTTAACCTAACCCATGTTGTGCCTTAACCTAACCCATGTTGTGCCTTAACCTAACCCATGTTGTGCCTTAACCTAACCCATGTTGTGCCTTAACCTAACCCATGTTGTGCCTTAACCTAACCCATGTTGTGCCTTAACCTAACCCATGTTGTGCCTTAACCTAACCCATGTTGTGCCTTAACCTAACCCATGTTGTGCCTTAACCTAACCCATGTTGTGCCTTAACCTAACCCATGTCGTGCCTTAACCTAACCCATGTCGTGCCTTAACCTAACCCATGTCGTGCCTTAACCTAACCCATGTCGTGCCTTAACCTAACCCATGTCGTGCCTTAACCTAACCCATGTCGTGCCTTAACCTAACCCATGTCGTGCCTTAACCTAACCCATGTCGTGCCTTAACCTAACCCACGTTGTGCCTTAACCTAACCCACGTTGTGCCTTAACCTAACCCACGTTGTGCCCTAACGTAACCCACGTTGTCCCCTAACGTAACCCACGTTGTCGCCTAACGTAACCCACGTTGTCGCCTAAACCTGCTCTGTAATTGTTATACGACTCGTTCAATTAGTGTAGTGTTGCCCACCCGCAACCCTCGCAATATAGTTCGCTACTCGCACTCCCCGCTCCCCTGTGTATCGCTTCATGTTAAACACCTTGCAAGTCTTGCTCACTTTCCACATGCTCCTGCTGTACACTGTAATGTGGATGGCAGCAGGACGTACATGCCGCCCCTCCCCACGTCCCCACCTTGCCCCCTGCCTTCGCAAGCTGGTTGGTGAGAACTTTGCATGTTCAATGCCCTCCGCATGCGACGTACTCAGGCTACGTTGTGGTGCGGCCTGTGTCAACTGTCCGCTAATGTCGTACGCGTAAACCACAATCTGTACTGCACATTCGTCCTTATGTACTGAATGATACATCGTGGCACATGTGTGACCGTACAACGACTGCGCCCAAAAACGGCGGACCATACAGTGCAAATATTGTGCACGCAGCTACGTGTCGTCTCCCTATGAGAGCTGGATTGCAGTGTGGTACGCCATAGAGACGTGTGGGAGGAACGGACGCCGTGGATGGCGATCAGCATGAGCTGTCTGTTGATGTATTCGGACCTAGTCGTCTCTCCTCACACACCGTGATGGCATGGTGCACCGCGTTCCATATCTGCGACATGCTACAGAGGCCGGTTGACAGTCGTTCGAGCAATGGACATCGCATACGTACGGGGGCCACCTTCCACGTATTGTCTAGGCGTGCACATTTTGTTGCGTGTATGTGGGCAGACGTAGTGTGGCGTGACACCTGACACAGGCATGCAATAATCGTGGAAGTTGCAAATGGCGATGGACGCCTGCGTTTTCTGGTGAAGTTACGCAAATGAACAAATGGTAACCTGTTGTGGTGCGGTTGTTCTCGCTAGGGGTGAATCGGTGATGGCGACGATAGGTTGAGGTACTAACCGGTTGTTCCAGCGATACCCACCATGCCGACGAAACTGAACGGCATCTGGGTGTGAAGCGATACGCGGCGGTGGCTGGGTGGGACCGTCCCCGGCCGGTGAGGGGGCGCCTCCCGGCGTGCTGGCCGCGCGGTGCGTGGGCGCACGCGCTACAGCCGGCTGGTGGGGGCGGCCAGTGGCAGGCGCGCCGGCCGACGGACGCGGCAGGCGTCGCAGCTGCGCGCCGGCGCACCCTGCGCGCGGCGCCGTGCGGCCAAAGTAGGTCCTCGCGGGCCCGGTGCGAAGCGCGGTGGACATCTTCAGTGTGCTGGTCCGATTGAGGACTGTGTGCGTTGAGGATGCGCCGCCGCCCGGCGCTCGGCGCCGCGACGCCGTCTGCTGCTCGGTCGCCCCAGCGGTTCTCGCTGGTGGTTTGTATCGCAGCTGTGCGGATGTGTTGGCGCGTGCGCTGTGCTGGGAGAGTTCGCTTCGGCACCCAAGTGGGGCTTTTGTCCTTCTGTGGCGCTGGCG
>NW_025729228.1:1480000-1490000 GCF_021461385.2 Schistocerca piceifrons
TGTGCCTTAACCTAACCCACGTTGTGCCTTAACCTAACCCACGTTGTGCCCTAACGTAACCCACGTTGTCCCCTAACGTAACCCACGTTGTCGCCTAACGTAACCCACGTTGTCGCCTAAACCTGCTCTGTAATTGTTATACGACTCGTTCAATTAGTGTAGTGTTGCCCACCCGCAACCCTCGCAATATAGTTCGCTACTCGCACTCCCCGCTCCCCTGTGTATCGCTTCATGTTAAACACCTTGCAAGTCTTGCTCACTTTCCACATGCTCCTGCTGTACACTGTAATGTGGATGGCAGCAGGACGTACATGCCGCCCCTCCCCACGTCCCCACCTTGCCCCCTGCCTTCGCAAGCTGGTTGGTGAGAACTTTGCATGTTCAATGCCCTCCGCATGCGACGTACTCAGGCTACGTTGTGGTGCGGCCTGTGTCAACTGTCCGCTAATGTCGTACGCGTAAACCACAATCTGTACTGCACATTCGTCCTTATGTACTGAATGATACATCGTGGCACATGTGTGACCGTACAACGACTGCGCCCAAAAACGGCGGACCATACAGTGCAAATATTGTGCACGCAGCTACGTGTCGTCTCCCTATGAGAGCTGGATTGCAGTGTGGTACGCCATAGAGACGTGTGGGAGGAACGGACGCCGTGGATGGCGATCAGCATGAGCTGTCTGTTGATGTATTCGGACCTAGTCGTCTCTCCTCACACACCGTGATGGCATGGTGCACCGCGTTCCATACCTGCGACATGCTACAGAGGCCGGTTGACAGTCGTTCGAGCAATGGACATCGCATACGTACGGGGGCCACCTTCCACGTATTGTCTAGGCGTGCACATTTTGTTGCGTGTATGTGGGCAGACGTAGTGTGGCGTGACACCTGACACAGGCATGCAATAATCGTGGAAGTTGCAAATGGCGATGGACGCCTGCGTTTTCTGGTGAAGTTACGCAAATGAACAAATGGTAACCTGTTGTGGTGCGGTTGTTCTCGCTAGGGGTGAATCGGTGATGGCGACGATAGGTTGAGGTACTAACCGGTTGTTCCAGCGATACCCACCATGCCGACGAAACTGAACGGCATCTGGGTGTGAAGCGATACGCGGCGGTGGCTGGGTGGGACCGTCCCCGGCCGGTGAGGGGGCGCCTCCCGGCGTGCTGGCCGCGCGGTGCGTGGGCGCACGCGCTACAGCCGGCTGGTGGGGGCGGCCAGTGGCAGGCGCGCCGGCCGACGGACGCGGCAGGCGTCGCAGCTGCGCGCCGGCGCACCCTGCGCGCGGCGCCGTGCGGCCAAAGTAGGTCCTCGCGGGCCCGGTGCGAAGCGCGGTGGACATCTTCAGTGTGCTGGTCCGATTGAGGACTGTGTGCGTTGAGGATGCGCCGCCGCCCGGCGCTCGGCGCCGCGACGCCGTCTGCTGCTCGGTCGCCCCAGCGGTTCTCGCTGGTGGTTTGTATCGCAGCTGTGCGGATGTGTTGGCGCGTGCGCTGTGCTGGGAGAGTTCGCTTCGGCACCCAAGTGGGGCTTTTGTCCTTCTGTGGCGCTGGCGTTGGAGCTGCCGGTCACCGTAGGTGGCGCGTGTTGTCTCCCGCCGGCAATGCCACGACAGCACGCTCCCGGGCCTCTGTCGGCAGCGGCAAGCTCAGTTGGGAGCACGGGTGGTCGCACCGAAAGCGTCTACTCGCCTAACTCCGGGCGATTGCGCCTCTCTCGAACCCGACCAAGTACTTGGGACGGCGCTGCGCGCCGCCGGGACCTGAGAGGGTTTCGAGGTGTATTGTGCAGGGGAGCTCAGCCTCCTCCTGTTTGCAGAATGATTGAGCGGACGCTTGCGTGTTCGCGCGGGCCCCCGGGACACACTCCCGGGCGGCCGGCTGCTCAGCTCTAGTTGACGCAGCTCCCTGGTTGATCCTGCCAGTAGTCATATGCTTGTCTCAAAGATTAAGCCATGCATGTCTCAGTACAAGCCGCATTAAGGTGAAACCGCGAATGGCTCATTAAATCAGTTATGGTTCCTTAGATCGTACCCACGTTACTTGGATAACTGTGGTAATTCTAGAGCTAATACATGCAAACAGAGTCCCGTGTCTGGCGTGAGGTCAGTCGCTTGACGGCGCGTTTCGGCGCGGGCCCGCCCGTTGCCGGCGCGCCGTAAGGCACGGAGGCTCGCACTGGGGCGTATCGCTTTCCAGTCGGGCGTGCCGCGGCAGTCCTCACTCGGGGAAGTGATGCGTCTCACATAGCCTCTCCTTCCCAAGTGGCTCTTTCCGCCTTCCCGTGGTGCCAGACGTCAAGCTTGGCATTCTGCCTTGCGTCAAAAGGGAGAGCTGCGACCCAACCCGATGCGAAAGCGAAGGGTGCGTGGCACAGGGGGAGCTGTGTCGAGGGACCGAACACCAGTCCCTTTCTGTTCGCAGGGCACAGACCAGCAGGTGCTCTGCATGCCGGCGACCTCGTTTGTCGGCGTGGGATCACGGCGCGAGTCGGCAAGGGTGCTTCGCCGCGCCCCTGGGTAACCGGGGCGTGTTCTGCCAAACCCAGGTGGTGGTGACATCGCCTGGGCCAGGTTAGATGGGCCCAGACCGCCGAACGACTGGGGGACCGACCCACCACCTGAGTAGGAGTGGGTCCCTGGCCTTCGGGTGGAAACTCGGGCAAGTAGGCGGCGAAGGGCGAGAGGTGCATCCGCCTCTCCGGAGTGCGGGGTGCAGTTGCCGAGGAGCGTCGTGTGAAATCGTCGGCGACGAGGCCATCGATGGGGACCAGTGCGCTGGCGACGGCGTGCTGAACCCGGCAGCTCTGAAGTGCCCTTGACCTAGGGGCGAGGTCGGTGGGCGAGCTGCAGAAGTCCCCCCCCATGCCAGAGGAGCCGGTCCGGGGCAAGAGACGGGCTCCCATCTTTCATCACTCGTTACTCATCATGGCGGCATCTGAAACGAGTGATTCTTGTGCGACCAAGCGCGCTTCTACTGCGCCTGATCCCTCTCCCCAGGACGAGCTGGGACAGGCAGAAGGTGAATCTGTGACACAAAGGCACAGTAGAATTTCACTGCTCTTAGAGCAGAACATAAAAAATGGGAAGATAAGCCAAGCGGCTTTAACAGCTATTAAAAATGAACTTACTGCATGGGCCATCGCCCACGCTAAATTAGAAGGACGAGTAGAAGAACTGGAAAAAGAAAATCAAAGATTGAGAAACCAACCGACTAAGACTTGGGCGGCGGTGGCTGCGCAGGCGCCAACAAAGCTGCATACTACAAAAGATAGTATTGACAAAGCAGTCAAAAGAACAGACACTGCGGTCTTCCTCAGGACACTGCCTGGGCAAGACACCAGTGTCAAGAAAATACAAGAGCTCTTTACGAAGACCATAAACCCGACCAAAGATAAGATCAGAATAAAAAGAATAAAACCTAGTAGAAACTCAGTTATAGTAGAAGTAGCCTCGGAAGAGGACAAGGACAAAATATTAAACAATCAGAAATTAAATTCACTTGTCAAGTGCGAACCTCCCAAGAAGAGGAATCCACTTGTAATTCTCTACGACGTTCCAACCATCATGACAGATGACGAATTGACGAATACAATAAGAGAGCAAAATTTCGATGACACAGACGAGGAGGAATTCAGAAAGAGCTTTAGATTGAGATTCAAGACGGGGCCTCGGGGGCGTGATGTGGTACATCACGTAGCCGAGGTCACGGCACAGATGTGGAAAAGAATTACAGCAATGAGCAGACTATATGTAGGTTTTCACTCAATTAACGTAAGAGACTACATCGTGGTACCTCGCTGCCACAACTGTGGTGACCTGGACCACATCCTAAGGATGTGCACCAGGGAGTCGGCTTGCACGAAATGTGGTACAAGTGGACATAGCCGTAAAGACTGTAAAGCAGCAGCGGTCTGTATTCCCTGCAAAAACCGAGGGAAGAAGTCATGCGGAGCCTCAGGGCGCAGTTGCCCAACATACAGAATGTTGGAACAACGACTCATCTCAAAAATAGACTATGGCTGATCATAGCCCAAGAAATAGGATGCCAAAACATAAATCCCCAAGTAAGAGGAGGCGGGACGCTATGAGGGCAACCAGATTTAAGAATTTCCTAATGGCGCTTTCAAGTGCCACTACAACGGAAATAACAGATAAGGCCGTACAAACGGAGCCTTATATGATAGACAAAAATATACAGACAGATCCTCCAGTGGTTAACATAGATCCCGCCCCTCGACGAAGGGAAATAATGCCGACAATCCACCTGAAGCGGCAAGAGCATCCTACAACAGAGATATCTTTGATAAAACCCAGCATAAAACCCATACAAGAAAGTGCTGTTACAAGCACAAGCTCGAAGCCCACAGTGCATAACACCCCAGTGGTCAGATTGCCACCCGTGGACCCGGTAAGGGTTTATCCCAATATCGAGTACACGATGCAACTGGCCAGACTGGAAGAGCCGATTACCCTGGCCACCGCCTTACGGCATGTGGTCCGAGTAGGACACGAAGAGGGAAGAAAGGTAACCTTCTCGGTAATGGAGGCTGTAGATAGAATACAGCTTAAGTCAGTGAATCTCCCAACCGATTTCGGAGCCCTGCGAGACTTACTGAAAAAAGTTTTTGAGAGACGCAGTGAAAAGTTTGACCTTCAGGACATCTACGAACAGGCCGTATTGGCAAATGGACGAATTGCTTTCGACTGGAGTAAGACCTGGCCGGACGACCATATGCACACATACTTTCCACGACGACAGAAATAACAATTGGACAACTGAACACGCATAACAGTCGACTTGTCATGCAGGAGCTCCGTAAAGAGGTGGAGGAGAGGAGACTAGATGTGCTCTGCCTACAGGAGCCGTACTCCCAAGCTGGGAAAATAGCCTTTGCTGCTACAACATGGCAAATTGTCAGCGGAGATGAGGATCCAAGAGCAGCAATAATAATAACAAATAAACTCCTAAGGGTAACTACCCTCTCACAATTTGCAACTCGTCACTGCAACGTCGTGGAGCTCCAGTCACCAACGGGAGTAATCATACTCATAAACATGTACTTCCAATATGGAGATGAAATAGAACGGCATTTGGAACATCTGGCAAGAGTCACCACGGCGTTGCGAGGACGAAAAATAATAATAACAGCTGACATCAATGCAAAATCCCCCCTATGGTACAGCGGCACCAGAGATGCAAATGGTGATAAAGTAGAGGACTTTTTAATGGCTTCACAGCTCGTGGTGGCAAACAAGCCGGGCAATCCTCCTACCTACACAGCAGGAGGAGGACAAGGAACGAACATAGACGTTACCTTAACGTCACATAACGCAGCCAATTTAATAAAGAACTGGACAGTTATAGGCAATGCCACCACGAGCGACCACAACCTAATAACTTTCACCTTGAGTGAAAGAGAGTGCCGCTGGACCATGGGATGGGAGGTGCAGTACAATTATAATAGAGCGGATTGGGAACTCTTAGCGAGGGAGTGCGACATTCCTCCATCACCAGAAGGTGACGTACACGAAGACTTCGACATAGACAGACAAGCTGAGGAACTGGTGGGTGCAGTACATAGAGCGGTGAGGGCCGCTGTACCAACCAGGAGGAAGGCCGTGGCGGCCTCACCAGCACCATGGTCGCCCGAATTAGAGGAGTTACGTCGGTCTGTCAGAAGGCTAAGGAGAAACTACCAGCGCAGTGTCGTCTGGCTGGAAAGACAAAGATGGCAGCTGCAATACAGGGAGGCTAAGCAAGGTTTTCAGAAGGCACTACGTGAAGTGAGATTACGGAGCTGGGAAAGCTATGTGCTGAACCAGTTAGCTGTGGATCCGTGGGGCCTCCCTTATAAATTGGTAAGGGAAAAAATCCGCTCTCCTCTGGAGCTATCAACTGTCAGGCGGGGGGACGGGATGACGGAGTCTTGGCAGGAAACTGCTGAGGTCCTTCTCCAGTCCCTGCTGCCTGACGACAACGCGGACGAGGAAACTGAAAACCAAAAGCAACTGCGGGATGCATATGTAATGGAATACAATAACAACACGGCAGTCTACCCATTCTCGGAAGAGGAGGTGGCTGCACAAATAAAGTCCCTGAAACGAGGGAAAGCTCCAGGACCAGACGGCATTGTGGCTGAGGTGGTGCAATTTCTGGCACCCCAGTTGGTGGCGCCGTTAACTCGCCTCTTCAATGAGTGTCTCCAACAAAGGAAGTTTCCCAAGATCTGGAAAACTGCAAATGTAATCATAATCAAGAAGGGACCAGAGAAAGATCCAACTGACGCCAAATCCTATAGGCCAATCTGTTTATTGGACCTATTCGGAAAGCTCTTGGAGAAACTGCTGGCTGACAGATTGACGGCTCATCGGATGCTGTGCGGGATGAGCAACAGGCAGTTCGGCTTCAGGCCGGGACGGTCGGCATCTGATGCGATCGCTCTGGCGGCTGAGGTCTGCGGCTCGACCCCGCACAAATATGTCGTTGGCATCATGGTGGACATCAGTGGCGCCTTCGACAACCTGTGGTGGCCTTCGCTCTTCTCCTGCTTACGGGAGAAGGAGTGTCCAGGGCCGCTATATGGGTGTCTGAGGAGCTATTGTAAGGATAGGGAGGTTTGGCTATCATCCCCTAGCGGAAGAATCGGAAAAACAATTAGTAAGGGATGTCCCCAAGGCTCAGTACTGGGGCCCCTGTTTTGGGACTTGCATATGGAACCTTTGTTAGACGAACTACAACAAAGTGAAGAAGTGCTAGAGGTGATAGCCTACGCAGATGACCTCCTCCTGCTGGTCGGCGGTCGTAGCCGAGAGGATATAGAACCAAAAATTGAAAGGGCCATTGAAAGACTACACCAATGGTGTCTTAAAACGAAAATGAAAATTTCCCCAAGCAAGTCTACTTATCTGTTATTAAAAGGTCAGCTAATAAGAAATCCTACAGTGAGAATCGATGGCTCACCAGTTCTTCGGCGACGTGAGGCACGATATCTGGGAGTCATAATTGACGAGAGATGGAACTTCGGAAGGCACATAGAAGCCGTAACACAGAAAGCTCTACAAATATTAAACAATCTCATTTCCATTGGACATAAACGTTTTCATCTCCCCCCTCATCTTATCAGACTTTATCACAACAGCATCCTCACATCAGTAGTGGGTTACGGCTCGGGAGTCTGGGCGCACAGGCTCACGCGGGTCGTGCCCGCCATGACAGTGAGAAGAGTCCAGAGAAACATGATACTAAGATCAGTGGGGGCCTATAGGACGTCACCGGGGGGAGCTCTGTTAGTTATAATGGGGCTCTGCCCGCTAGACATCAAAATTAGAGAACAAGCGGCATGGTATTGGGTGAAAAAAGGAGATGGGGAAAAAATAATAGATATCATGGGTGTGAGAGTAGAGGATAAAAGGGAGATAAGAAACAGAGGGGAGGAACTGTGGCAAAGGAACTGGGAGGAGGACGAAACGGGAAGAAGAACATTTGAGTTCTTACCTGATGTCAAAGAACGTGGTACAATGAAGTATTTTGAACCCACACGAGGACTCATCCACTTCCTCACTGGTCATGGACCCTATCCGACATACTTATGTCGGTTTGGGAAAAGGGCAACCCCCGAGTGCGACTGTGGCGCAGCGGAAGGAACTCCCGAACATGTGGTTTTCGAGTGCCCTCTCTTCAATGACGTGGCGGAAACTTACAGAGACAGACTTCCACATAACCAGACATACGACCTTTTAAGGCAGGAAGACACTTTTCATACCTTGAATGCTCTGGCAGAAGAGGTATCACGAAAGGTTTTAATAGAGTACCTAAGGGATCTAGGGTAAATATCAAATACCTAATTCTCGAACAACCAACCGATTAGGACTTGATCTCAGTCCCATACCGCCTGTGCGTGGAATGGCCGACTTCTGGTAGTTGGAAACCGCCACGTGCGGGATTAGGGGGATGGGATCAACAAACCGATCACGACAAAGCACCAATAAGACGTAGGTTAAGTTAGTAGAGTAGGATTAGATTAGAATACTAACATAGGAAGCTGCAGCGATTACTAACCTCGGCCGGCCCAGTGCCAGGGGCACGCTCCTCGGGGTTAGCTCGGGGAGCCTGGCCACTCCAAGTAGGTTTATACTCACTGGCACACCTGTGACGCTGCAGTTAGTAGTCATTCTAGATTAGACATAGGTAAATTAAACTGCTCATTGCTTTTGCAAGAAATTAACACTAACTCAGGAACCTAAAGTAGTATCTCATAAATAGAATGCATAGGTAAACTAAAGTATTATTGTAACTGTAGGAATTTAATATTACCTAAGAACTTAGAAAGTAGCTCACTAACACTATTTGTAAATTAGCTGCAAAATATTAAACTATGTAATAATCATTATGGCCCACTAATCATGTTAGGAGGTGGGCTAAACATGTATAAATAATATTGTTGTCAATAAAGATTTTTTTTTTTAAAAAAAAAAAAAAAAAAAAAAAAAAAAAAAAAAAAAAAAACAGAGTCCCGACCAGAGATGGAAGGGACGCTTTTATTAGATCAAAACCAATCGGTCGGCTCGTCCGGTCCGTTTGCCTTGGTGACTCTGAATAACTTTGGGCTGATCGCACGGTCCTCGTACCGGCGACGCATCTTTCAAATGTCTGCCTTATCAACTGTCGATGGTAGGTTCTGCGCCTACCATGGTTGTAACGGGTAACGGGGAATCAGGGTTCGATTCCGGAGAGGGAGCCTGAGAAACGGCTACCACATCCAAGGAAGGCAGCAGGCGCGCAAATTACCCACTCCCGGCACGGGGAGGTAGTGACGAAAAATAACGATACGGGACTCATCCGAGGCCCCGTAATCGGAATGAGTACACTTTAAATCCTTTAACGAGTATCTATTGGAGGGCAAGTCTGGTGCCAGCAGCCGCGGTAATTCCAGCTCCAATAGCGTATATTAAAGTTGTTGCGGTTAAAAAGCTCGTAGTTGGATTTGTGTCCCACGCTGTTGGTTCACCGCCCGTCGGTGTTTAACTGGCATGTATCGTGGGACGTCCTGCCGGTGGGGCGAGCCGAAGGCGTGCGACCGCCCCGTGCGTGCTCGTGCGTCCCGAGGCGGACCCCGTTGAAATCCTACCAGGGTGCTCTTTATTGAGTGTCTCGGTGGGCCGGCACGTTTACTTTGAACAAATTAGAGTGCTTAAAGCAGGCAAGCCCGCCTGAATACTGTGTGCATGGAATAATGGAATAGGACCTCGGTTCTATTTTGTTGGTTTTCGGAACCCGAGGTAATGATTAATAGGGACAGGCGGGGGCATTCGTATTGCGACGTTAGAGGTGAAATTCTTGGATCGTCGCAAGACGAACAGAAGCGAAAGCATTTGCCAAGTATGTTTTCATTAATCAAGAACGAAAGTTAGAGGTTCGAAGGCGATCAGATACCGCCCTAGTTCTAACCATAAACGATGCCAGCCAGCGATCCGCCGCAGTTCCTCCGATGACTCGGCGGGCAGCCTCCGGGAAACCAAAGCTTTTGGGTTCCGGGGGAAGTATGGTTGCAAAGCTGAAACTTAAAGGAATTGACGGAAGGGCACCACCAGGAGTGGAGCCTGCGGCTTAATTTGACTCAACACGGGAAACCTCACCAGGCCCGGACACCGGAAGGATTGACAGATTGATAGCTCTTTCTTGATTCGGTGGGTGGTGGTGCATGGCCGTTCTTAGTTGGTGGAGCGATTTGTCTGGTTAATTCCGATAACGAACGAGACTCTAGCCTGCTAACTAGTCGCGTGACATCCTTCGTGCTGTCAGCGATTACTTTTCTTCTTAGAGGGACAGGCGGCTTCTAGCCGCACGAGATTGACCAATAACAGGTCTGTGATGCCCTTAGATGTTCTGGGCCGCACGCGCGCTACACTGAAGGAATCAGCGTGTCTTCCTAGGCCGAAAGGTCGGGGTAACCCGCTGAACCTCCTTCGTGCTAGGGATTGGGGCTTGCAATTGTT
>NW_025729228.1:1497500-1502500 GCF_021461385.2 Schistocerca piceifrons
ATATTACGCGGAAGAGTTATAACAGACCGAGCCCCACTGCATGAGGGGAGTCTTTGTCACTAATGTACACAGATGGAACATTTTGGACTGGAACCAGATTACCCGTACACACGGCGCTGATTAGTAATCAATGCAGAGCCATCAAACTACAGAATATATATACAACTGTCCGTATACATGCTGAAAGAGTCTGCCCACAATGGGAACCACACGTCAGCCAGCCACTCTGATCACGCACCACTCTCTGCTTCTAACGGGCGCACATACAATATGTAAGCACCAGCATGGAACAACATCCAGTGCATCCTCTCCGCCACATTACACAATCCACACTATCACAACCAGACCAGGAGGTCCATGCGGAAAATACAATATCCCACCCTTTCGACATCCACCATTGCGCAGATCAGGCACCAACACCCACACATGTCCTATACAACGGTGCACCCAACATCACAATAGTACCTCCTGTCACAGCGCACAAACAATGACATGAGTCAAAGACACAGGTCTGACACAAGCATAGAATTGGAGCGCCGCCTCTAATAAGCCAAAGGTGCATCCTGACGTGACAAATCTGATCATGTCACAAGCATTCACTTACTATAATCACTATCAACGAACCTGCCGCCCCCGCCCCCCCCTACACCTTTCCTTACAACAACGTGTAACCTAACCTAACCTAACCTATGTTGTACCTTAACCTAACCTATGTTGTACCTTAACCTAACCTATGTTGTACCTTAACCTAACCTATGTTGTACCTTAACCTAACCTATGTTGTGCCTTAACCTAACCTATGTTGTGCCTTAACCTAACCTATGTTGTGCCTTAACCTAACCTATGTTGTGCCTTAACCTAACCTATGTTGTGCCTTAACCTAACCTATGTTGTGCCTTAACCTAACCTATGTTGTGCCTTAACCTAACCTATGTTGTGCCTTAACCTAACCTATGTTGTGCCTTAACCTAACCCATGTTGTGCCTTAACCTAACCCATGTTGTGCCTTAACCTAACCCATGTTGTGCCTTAACCTAACCCATGTTGTGCCTTAACCTAACCCATGTTGTGCCTTAACCTAACCCATGTTGTGCCTTAACCTAACCCATGTTGTGCCTTAACCTAACCCATGTTGTGCCTTAACCTAACCCATGTTGTGCCTTAACCTAACCCATGTTGTGCCTTAACCTAACCCATGTTGTGCCTTAACCTAACCCATGTTGTGCCTTAACCTAACCTATGTTGTGCCTTAACCTAACCTATGTTGTGCCTTAACCTAACCCATGTTGTGCCTTAACCTAACCCATGTTGTGCCTTAACCTAACCCATGTTGTGCCTTAACCTAACCCATGTTGTGCCTTAACCTAACCCATGTTGTGCCTTAACCTAACCCATGTTGTGCCTTAACCTAACCCATGTTGTGCCTTAACCTAACCCATGTTGTGCCTTAACCTAACCCATGTTGTGCCTTAACCTAACCCATGTCGTGCCTTAACCTAACCCATGTCGTGCCTTAACCTAACCCATGTCGTGCCTTAACCTAACCCATGTCGTGCCTTAACCTAACCCATGTCGTGCCTTAACCTAACCCATGTCGTGCCTTAACCTAACCCACGTCGTGCCTTAACCTAACCCACGTTGTCGCCTAACGTAACCCACGTTGTCGCCTAAACCTGCTCTGTAATTGTTATACGACTCGTTCAATTAGTGTAGTGTTGCCCACCCGCAACCCTCGCAATATAGTTCGCTACTCGCACTCCCCGCTCCCCTGTGTATCGCTTCATGTTAAACACCTTGCAAGTCTTGCTCACTTTCCACATGCTCCTGCTGTACACTGTAATGTGGATGGCAGCAGGACGTACATGCCGCCCCTCCCCACGTCCCCACCTTGCCCCCTGCCTTCGCAAGCTGGTTGGTGAGAACTTTGCATGTTCAATGCCCTCCGCATGCGACGTACTCAGGCTACGTTGTGGTGCGGCCTGTGTCAACTGTCCGCTAATGTCGTACGCGTAAACCACAATCTGTACTGCACATTCGTCCTTATGTACTGAATGATACATCGTGGCACATGTGTGACCGTACAACGACTGCGCCCAAAAACGGCGGACCATACAGTGCAAATATTGTGCACGCAGCTACGTGTCGTCTCCCTATGAGAGCTGGATTGCAGTGTGGTACGCCATAGAGACGTGTGGGAGGAACGGACGCCGTGGATGGCGATCAGCATGAGCTGTCTGTTGATGTATTCGGACCTAGTCGTCTCTCCTCACACACCGTGATGGCATGGTGCACCGCGTTCCATATCTGCGACATGCTACAGAGGCCGGTTGACAGTCGTTCGAGCAATGGACATCGCATACGTACGGGGGCCACCTTCCACGTATTGTCTAGGCGTGCACATTTTGTTGCGTGTATGTGGGCAGACGTAGTGTGGCGTGACACCTGACACAGGCATGCAATAATCGTGGAAGTTGCAAATGGCGATGGACGCCTGCGTTTTCTGGTGAAGTTACGCAAATGAACAAATGGTAACCTGTTGTGGTGCGGTTGTTCTCGCTAGGGGTGAATCGGTGATGGCGACGATAGGTTGAGGTACTAACCGGTTGTTCCAGCGATACCCACCATGCCGACGAAACTGAACGGCATCTGGGTGTGAAGCGATACGCGGCGGTGGCTGGGTGGGACCGTCCCCGGCCGGTGAGGGGGCGCCTCCCGGCGTGCTGGCCGCGCGGTGCGTGGGCGCACGCGCTACAGCCGGCTGGTGGGGGCGGCCAGTGGCAGGCGCGCCGGCCGACGGACGCGGCAGGCGTCGCAGCTGCGCGCCGGCGCACCCTGCGCGCGGCGCCGTGCGGCCAAAGTAGGTCCTCGCGGGCCCGGTGCGAAGCGCGGTGGACATCTTCAGTGTGCTGGTCCGATTGAGGACTGTGTGCGTTGAGGATGCGCTGCCGCCCGGCGCTCGGCGCCGCGACGCCGTCTGCTGCTCGGTCGCCCCAGCGGTTCTCGCTGGTGGTTTGTATCGCAGCTGTGCGGATGTGTTGGCGCGTGCGCTGTGCTGGGAGAGTTCGCTTCGGCACCCAAGTGGGGCTTTTGTCCTTCTGTGGCGCTGGCGTTGGAGCTGCCGGTCACCGTAGGTGGCGCGTGTTGTCTCCCGCCGGCAATGCCACGACAGCACGCTCCCGGGCCTCTGTCGGCAGCGGCAAGCTCAGTTGGGAGCACGGGTGGTCGCACCGAAAGCGTCTACTCGCCTAACTCCGGGCGATTGCGCCTCTCTCGAACCCGACCAAGTACTTGGGACGGCGCTGCGCGCCGCCGGGACCTGAGAGGGTTTCGAGGTGTATTGTGCAGGGGAGCTCAGCCTCCTCCTGTTTGCAGAATGATTGAGCGGACGCTTGCGTGTTCGCGCGGGCCCCCGGGACACACTCCCGGGCGGCCGGCTGCTCAGCTCTAGTTGACGCAGCTCCCTGGTTGATCCTGCCAGTAGTCATATGCTTGTCTCAAAGATTAAGCCATGCATGTCTCAGTACAAGCCGCATTAAGGTGAAACCGCGAATGGCTCATTAAATCAGTTATGGTTCCTTAGATCGTACCCACGTTACTTGGATAACTGTGGTAATTCTAGAGCTAATACATGCAAACAGAGTCCCGACCAGAGATGGAAGGGACGCTTTTATTAGATCAAAACCAATCGGTCGGCTCGTCCGGTCCGTTTGCCTTGGTGACTCTGAATAACTTTGGGCTGATCGCACGGTCCTCGTACCGGCGACGCATCTTTCAAATGTCTGCCTTATCAACTGTCGATGGTAGGTTCTGCGCCTACCATGGTTGTAACGGGTAACGGGGAATCAGGGTTCGATTCCGGAGAGGGAGCCTGAGAAACGGCTACCACATCCAAGGAAGGCAGCAGGCGCGCAAATTACCCACTCCCGGCACGGGGAGGTAGTGACGAAAAATAACGATACGGGACTCATCCGAGGCCCCGTAATCGGAATGAGTACACTTTAAATCCTTTAACGAGTATCTATTGGAGGGCAAGTCTGGTGCCAGCAGCCGCGGTAATTCCAGCTCCAATAGCGTATATTAAAGTTGTTGCGGTTAAAAAGCTCGTAGTTGGATTTGTGTCCCACGCTGTTGGTTCACCGCCCGTCGGTGTTTAACTGGCATGTATCGTGGGACGTCCTGCCGGTGGGGCGAGCCGAAGGCGTGCGACCGCCCCGTGCGTGCTCGTGCGTCCCGAGGCGGACCCCGTTGAAATCCTACCAGGGTGCTCTTTATTGAGTGTCTCGGTGGGCCGGCACGTTTACTTTGAACAAATTAGAGTGCTTAAAGCAGGCAAGCCCGCCTGAATACTGTGTGCATGGAATAATGGAATAGGACCTCGGTTCTATTTTGTTGGTTTTCGGAACCCGAGGTAATGATTAATAGGGACAGGCGGGGGCATTCGTATTGCGACGTTAGAGGTGAAATTCTTGGATCGTCGCAAGACGAACAGAAGCGAAAGCATTTGCCAAGTATGTTTTCATTAATCAAGAACGAAAGTTAGAGGTTCGAAGGCGATCAGATACCGCCCTAGTTCTAACCATAAACGATGCCAGCCAGCGATCCGCCGCAGTTCCTCCGATGACTCGGCGGGCAGCCTCCGGGAAACCAAAGCTTTTGGGTTCCGGGGGAAGTATGGTTGCAAAGCTGAAACTTAAAGGAATTGACGGAAGGGCACCACCAGGAGTGGAGCCTGCGGCTTAATTTGACTCAACACGGGAAACCTCACCAGGCCCGGACACCGGAAGGATTGACAGATTGATAGCTCTTTCTTGATTCGGTGGGTGGTGGTGCATGGCCGTTCTTAGTTGGTGGAGCGATTTGTCTGGTTAATTCCGATAACGAACGAGACTCTAGCCTGCTAACTAGTCGCGTGACATCCTTCGTGCTGTCAGCGATTACTTTTCTTCTTAGAGGGACAGGCGGCTTCTAGCCGCACGAGATTGAGCAATAACAGGTCTGTG
>NW_025729228.1:1510000-1512500 GCF_021461385.2 Schistocerca piceifrons
CTTAACCTAACCTATGTTGTGCCTTAACCTAACCTATGTTGTGCCTTAACCTAACCCATGTTGTGCCTTAACCTAACCCATGTTGTGCCTTAACCTAACCCATGTTGTGCCTTAACCTAACCCATGTTGTGCCTTAACCTAACCCATGTTGTGCCTTAACCTAACCCATGTTGTGCCTTAACCTAACCCATGTTGTGCCTTAACCTAACCCATGTTGTGCCTTAACCTAACCCATGTTGTGCCTTAACCTAACCCATGTTGTGCCTTAACCTAACCTATGTTGTGCCTTAACCTAACCTATGTTGTGCCTTAACCTAACCCATGTTGTGCCTTAACCTAACCCATGTTGTGCCTTAACCTAACCCATGTTGTGCCTTAACCTAACCCATGTTGTGCCTTAACCTAACCCATGTTGTGCCTTAACCTAACCCATGTTGTGCCTTAACCTAACCCATGTTGTGCCTTAACCTAACCCATGTTGTGCCTTAACCTAACCCATGTTGTGCCTTAACCTAACCCATGTCGTGCCTTAACCTAACCCATGTCGTGCCTTAACCTAACCCATGTCGTGCCTTAACCTAACCCATGTCGTGCCTTAACCTAACCCATGTCGTGCCTTAACCTAACCCACGTCGTGCCTTAACCTAACCCACGTTGTCGCCTAACGTAACCCACGTTGTCGCCTAAACCTGCTCTGTAATTGTTATACGACTCGTTCAATTAGTGTAGTGTTGCCCACCCGCAACCCTCGCAATATAGTTCGCTACTCGCACTCCCCGCTCCCCTGTGTATCGCTTCATGTTAAACACCTTGCAAGTCTTGCTCACTTTCCACATGCTCCTGCTGTACACTGTAATGTGGATGGCAGCAGGACGTACATGCCGCCCCTCCCCACGTCCCCACCTTGCCCCCTGCCTTCGCAAGCTGGTTGGTGAGAACTTTGCATGTTCAATGCCCTCCGCATGCGACGTACTCAGGCTACGTTGTGGTGCGGCCTGTGTCAACTGTCCGCTAATGTCGTACGCGTAAACCACAATCTGTACTGCACATTCGTCCTTATGTACTGAATGATACATCGTGGCACATGTGTGACCGTACAACGACTGCGCCCAAAAACGGCGGACCATACAGTGCAAATATTGTGCACGCAGCTACGTGTCGTCTCCCTATGAGAGCTGGATTGCAGTGTGGTACGCCATAGAGACGTGTGGGAGGAACGGACGCCGTGGATGGCGATCAGCATGAGCTGTCTGTTGATGTATTCGGACCTAGTCGTCTCTCCTCACACACCGTGATGGCATGGTGCACCGCGTTCCATATCTGCGACATGCTACAGAGGCCGGTTGACAGTCGTTCGAGCAATGGACATCGCATACGTACGGGGGCCACCTTCCACGTATTGTCTAGGCGTGCACATTTTGTTGCGTGTATGTGGGCAGACGTAGTGTGGCGTGACACCTGACACAGGCATGCAATAATCGTGGAAGTTGCAAATGGCGATGGACGCCTGCGTTTTCTGGTGAAGTTACGCAAATGAACAAATGGTAACCTGTTGTGGTGCGGTTGTTCTCGCTAGGGGTGAATCGGTGATGGCGACGATAGGTTGAGGTACTAACCGGTTGTTCCAGCGATACCCACCATGCCGACGAAACTGAACGGCATCTGGGTGTGAAGCGATACGCGGCGGTGGCTGGGTGGGACCGTCCCCGGCCGGTGAGGGGGCGCCTCCCGGCGTGCTGGCCGCGCGGTGCGTGGGCGCACGCGCTACAGCCGGCTGGTGGGGGCGGCCAGTGGCAGGCGCGCCGGCCGACGGACGCGGCAGGCGTCGCAGCTGCGCGCCGGCGCACCCTGCGCGCGGCGCCGTGCGGCCAAAGTAGGTCCTCGCGGGCCCGGTGCGAAGCGCGGTGGACATCTTCAGTGTGCTGGTCCGATTGAGGACTGTGTGCGTTGAGGATGCGCTGCCGCCCGGCGCTCGGCGCCGCGACGCCGTCTGCTGCTCGGTCGCCCCAGCGGTTCTCGCTGGTGGTTTGTATCGCAGCTGTGCGGATGTGTTGGCGCGTGCGCTGTGCTGGGAGAGTTCGCTTCGGCACCCAAGTGGGGCTTTTGTCCTTCTGTGGCGCTGGCGTTGGAGCTGCCGGTCACCGTAGGTGGCGCGTGTTGTCTCCCGCCGGCAATGCCACGACAGCACGCTCCCGGGCCTCTGTCGGCAGCGGCAAGCTCAGTTGGGAGCACGGGTGGTCGCACCGAAAGCGTCTACTCGCCTAACTCCGGGCGATTGCGCCTCTCTCGAACCCGACCAAGTACTTGGGACGGCGCTGCGCGCCGCCGGGACCTGAGAGGGTTTCGAGGTGTATTGTGCAGGGGAGCTCAGCCTCCTCCTGTTTGCAGAATGATTGAGCGGACGCTTGCGTGTTCGCGCGGGCCCCCGGGACACACTCCCGGGCGGCCGGCTGCTCAGCTCTAGTTGACGCAGCTCCCTGGTTGATCCTGCCAGTAGTCA
>NW_025729228.1:1520000-1525000 GCF_021461385.2 Schistocerca piceifrons
ATGAAAATAGGGCGACACCACATGCAATACCGCCATCTATGCGCATCTGACAACACTACGTCCGCACCACAAAACATACCGCCATCTGTAAGTCTCCCGCAACATGACCTCCTCCAACGACGATACCGCCATCTATGCGACGCCAAGCCGATTAAGACAGCGATGGCGCCACAGTGCCCGCCTTTCGACGCCACCCACAAAGCCTGCAGCCTCTGTCGACCATAGCACCCAATCTCCAGTGGCTCTGCCGCACGAAGCCGTGGACCGGCAATGACTCCACCCGCACCCGTTCGTGCACCACCCCAACCGCCAAACGCGCACCTCCAGCGGATGAACGGCGGACGTTTCCCGCACTCGTAAAGTGCAATCCACCCCTATAACGTGCGTTTCATGAAGAGTTATTGCCAATATGCGACATTCCCGCTGTCCCTATACATGAGCCGCGACCTGTACCACTTACGAGCGAGAGACGCGATCGCGTTGCTCACTGTACGGCGTCCGATACCGAGCCATCAGCATGTCGGTCCCCATGCGCGTTGCACTCGCACTCGCAGTCGCAAAAACGTGGGGCAAATATATTACGCGGAAGAGTTATAACAGACCGAGCCCCACTGCATGAGGGGAGTCTTTGTCACTAATGTACACAGATGGAACATTTTGGACTGGAACCAGATTACCCGTACACACGGCGCTGATTAGTAATCAATGCAGAGCCATCAAACTACAGAATATATATACAACTGTCCGTATACATGCTGAAAGAGTCTGCCCACAATGGGAACCACACGTCAGCCAGCCACTCTGATCACGCACCACTCTCTGCTTCTAACGGGCGCACATACAATATGTAAGCACCAGCATGGAACAACATCCAGTGCATCCTCTCCGCCACATTACACAATCCACACTATCACAACCAGACCAGGAGGTCCATGCGGAAAATACAATATCCCACCCTTTCGACATCCACCATTGCGCAGATCAGGCACCAACACCCACACATGTCCTATACAACGGTGCACCCAACATCACAATAGTACCTCCTGTCACAGCGCACAAACAATGACATGAGTCAAAGACACAGGTCTGACACAAGCATAGAATTGGAGCGCCGCCTCTAATAAGCCAAAGGTGCATCCTGACGTGACAAATCTGATCATGTCACAAGCATTCACTTACTATAATCACTATCAACGAACCTGCCGCCCCCGCCCCCCCCTACACCTTTCCTTACAACAACGTGTAACCTAACCTAACCTAACCTATGTTGTACCTTAACCTAACCTATGTTGTACCTTAACCTAACCTATGTTGTACCTTAACCTAACCTATGTTGTACCTTAACCTAACCTATGTTGTACCTTAACCTAACCTATGTTGTACCTTAACCTAACCTATGTTGTGCCTTAACCTAACCTATGTTGTGCCTTAACCTAACCTATGTTGTGCCTTAACCTAACCTATGTTGTGCCTTAACCTAACCTATGTTGTGCCTTAACCTAACCTATGTTGTGCCTTAACCTAACCTATGTTGTGCCTTAACCTAACCTATGTTGTGCCTTAACCTAACCTATGTTGTGCCTTAACCTAACCTATGTTGTGCCTTAACCTAACCTATGTTGTGCCTTAACCTAACCCATGTTGTGCCTTAACCTAACCCATGTTGTGCCTTAACCTAACCCATGTTGTGCCTTAACCTAACCCATGTTGTGCCTTAACCTAACCCATGTTGTGCCTTAACCTAACCCATGTTGTGCCTTAACCTAACCCATGTTGTGCCTTAACCTAACCCATGTTGTGCCTTAACCTAACCCATGTTGTGCCTTAACCTAACCCATGTTGTGCCTTAACCTAACCTATGTTGTGCCTTAACCTAACCTATGTTGTGCCTTAACCTAACCTATGTTGTGCCTTAACCTAACCCATGTTGTGCCTTAACCTAACCCATGTTGTGCCTTATTCCTAACCCATGTTGTGCCTTAACCTAACCCATGTTGTGCCTTAACCTAACCCATGTTGTGCCTTAACCTAACCCATGTTGTGCCTTAACCTAACCCATGTTGTGCCTTAACCTAACCCATGTTGTGCCTTAACCTAACCCATGTTGTGCCTTAACCTAACCCATGTTGTGCCTTAACCTACCCATGTTGTGCCTTAACCTAACCCATGTCGTGCCTTAACCTAACCCATGTCGTGCCTTAACTAACCCATGTCGTGCCTTAACCTAACCCATGTCGTGCCTTAACCTAACCCATGTCGTGCCTTAACCTAACCCACGTCGTGCCTTAACCTAACCCACGTTGTCGCCTAACGTAACCCACGTTGTCGCCTAAACCTGCTCTGTAATTGTTATACGACTCGTTCAATTAGTGTAGTGTTGCCCACCCGCAACCCTCGCAATATAGTTCGCTACTCGCACTCCCCGCTCCCCTGTGTATCGCTTCATGTTAAACACCTTGCAAGTCTTGCTCACTTTCCACATGCTCCTGCTGTACACTGTAATGTGGATGGCAGCAGGACGTACATGCCGCCCCTCCCCACGTCCCCACCTTGCCCCCTGCCTTCGCAAGCTGGTTGGTGAGAACTTTGCATGTTCAATGCCCTCCGCATGCGACGTACTCAGGCTACGTGTGGTGCGGCCTGTGTCAACTGTCCGCTAATGTCGTACGCGTAAACCACAATCTGTACTGCACATTCGTCCTTATGTACTGAATGATACATCGTGGCACATGTGTGGACCGTACAACGACTGCGCCCAAAAACGGCGGACCATACAGTGCAAATATTGTGCACGCAGCTACGTGTCCGTCTCCCTATGAGAGCTGGATTGCAGTGTGGTACGCCATAGAGACGTGTGGGAGGAACGGGACGCCGTGGATGGCGATCAGCATGAGCTGTCTGTTGATGTATTCGGACCTAGTCGTCTCTCCTCACACAACCGTGATGGCATGGTGCACCGCGTTCCATATCTGCGACATGCTACAGAGGCCGGTTGACAGTCGTTCGAGCAATGGACATCGCATACGTACGGGGGCCACCTTCCACGTATTGTCTAGGCGTGCACATTTTGTTGCGTGTATGTGGGCAGACGTAGTGTGGCGTGACACCTGACACAGGCATGCAATAATCGTGGAAGTTGCAAATGGCGATGGACGCCTGCGTTTTCTGTGAAGTTACGCAAATGAACAAATGGTAACCTGTTGTGGTGCGGTTGTTCTCGCTAGGGGTGAATCGGTGATGGCGACGATAGGTTGAGGTACTAACCGGTTGTTCCAGCGATACCCACCATGCCGACGAAACTGAACGGCATCTGGGTGTGAAGCGATACGCGGCGGTGGCTGGGTGGGACCCGTCCCCGGCCGGTGAGGGGGCGCCTCCCGGCGTGCTGGCCGCGCGGTGCGTGGGCGCACGCGCTACAGCCGGCTGGTGGGGGCGGCCAGTGGCAGGCGCGCCGGCCGACGGACGCGGCAGGCGTCGCAGCTGCGCGCCGGCGCACCCTGCGCGCGGCGCCGTGCGGCCAAAGTAGGTCCTCGCGGGCCCGGTGCGAAGCGCGGTGGACATCTTCAGTGTGCTGGTCCGATTGAGGACTGTGTGCGTTGAGGATGCGCTGCCGCCCGGCGCTCGGCGCCGCGACGCCGTCTGCTGCTCGGTCGCCCCAGCGGTTCTCGCTGGTGGTTTGTATCGCAGCTGTGCGGATGTGTTGGCGCGTGCGCTGTGCTGGAGAGTTCGCTTCGGCACCCAAGTGGGGCTTTTGTCCTTCTGTGGCGCTGGCGTTGGAGCTGCCGGTCACCGTAGGTGGCGCGTGTTGTCTCCCGCCGGCAATGCCACGACAGCACGCTCCCGGGCCTCTGTCGGCAGCGGCAAGCTCAGTTGGGAGCACGGGTGGTCGCACCGAAAGCGTCTACTCGCCTAACTCGGGCGATTGCGCCTCTCTCGAACCCGACCAAGTACTTGGGACGGCGCTGCGCGCCGCCGGGACCTGAGAGGGTTTCGAGGTGTATTGTGCAGGGGAGCTCAGCCTCCTCCTGTTTGCAGAATGATTGAGCGGACGCTTGCGTGTTCGCGCGGGCCCCCGGGACACACTCCCGGGCGGCCGGCTGCTCAGCTCTAGTTGACGCAGCTCCCTGGTTGATCCTGCCAGTAGTCATATGCTTGTCTCAAAGATTAAGGCCATGCATGTCTCAGTACAAGCCGCATTAAGGTGAAACCGCGAATGGCTCATTAAATCAGTTATAGGTTCCTTAGATCGTACCCACGTTACTTGGATAACTGTGGTAATTCTAGAGCTACTACATGCAAACAGAGTCCCGACCAGAGATGGAAGGACGCTTTTATTAGATCAAAACCAATCGGTCGGCTCGTCCGGTCCGTTTGCCTTGGTGACTCTGAATAACTTTGGGCTGATCGCACGGTCCCTCGTACCGGCGACGCATCTTTCAAATGTCTGCCTTTATCAACTGTCGATGGTAGGTTCTGCGGCCTACCATGGTTGTAACGGGTAACGGGGAATCAGGGTTCGATTCCGGAGAGGGAGCCTGAGAAACGGCTACCACATCCAAGGAAGGCAGCAGGCGCGCAAAATACCCACTCCCGGCACGGGGAGGTAGTGACGAAAAATAACGATACGGGACTCATCCGAGGCCCCGTAATCGGAATGAGTACACTTTAAATCCTTTAACGAGTATCTATTGGAGGGCAAGTCTGGTGCCAGCAGCCGCGGTAATTCCAGCTCCAATAGCGTATATTAAAGTTGTTGCGGTTAAAAAGCTCGTAGTTGGATTTGTGTCCCACGCTGTTGGTTCACCGCCCGTCGGTGTTTAACTGGCATGTACGTGGGACGTCTGCCGGTGGGGCGAGCCGAAGGCGTGCGACCGCCCCGTGCGTGCTCGTGCGTCCCGAGGCGGACCCCGTTGAAATCCTACCAGGGTGCTCTTTATTGAGTGTCCTCGGTGGGCCGGCACGTTTACTTTGAACAAATTAGAGTGCTTAAAGCAGGCAAG
>NW_025729228.1:1532500-1535000 GCF_021461385.2 Schistocerca piceifrons
ATGGAACAACATCCAGTGCATCTTCTCCGCCACATTACACAATCCACACTATCACAACCAGACCAGGAGGTCCATGCGGAAAATACAATATCCCAGCCTTTCGACATCCACCATTGCGCAGACCAGGCACCAACACCCACACATGTCCTATACAACGGTGCACCCAACATCACAATAGTACCTCCTGTCACAGCGCACAAACAATGACATGAGTCAAAGACACAGGTCTCACACAAGCATAGAATTGGAGCGCCGCCTCTAATAAGCCAAAGGTGCATCCTGACGTGACAAATCTGATCATGTCACAAGCATTCACTTACTATAATCACTATCAAGGAACCTGCCGCCCCCGCCCCCCCCCCCCTACACCTTTCCTTACAACAACGTGTAACCTAACCTAACCTAACCTATGTTGTACCTTAACCTAACCTATGTTGTACCTTAACCTAACCTATGTTGTACCTTAACCTAACCTATGTTGTACCTTAACCTAACCTATGTTGTACCTTAACCTAACCTATGTTGTACCTTAACCTAACCTATGTTGTACCTTAACCTAACCTATGTTGTACCTTAACCTAACCTATGTTGTACCTTAACCTAACCTATGTTGTACCTTAACCTAACCTATGTTGTACCTTAACCTAACCCATGTTGTACCTTAACCTAACCCATGTTGTACCTTAACCTAACCCATGTTGTACCTTAACCTAACCCATGTTGTACCTTAACCTAACCCATGTTGTACCTTAACCTAACCCATGTTGTACCTTAACCTAACCCATGTTGTACCTTAACCTAACCCATGTTGTACCTTAACCTAACCCATGTTGTACCTTAACCTAACCCATGTTGTGCCTTAACCTAACCCATGTTGTGCCTTAACCTAACCCATGTTGTGCCTTAACCTAACCCATGTTGTGCCTTAACCTAACCCATGTTGTGCCCTAACCTAACCCATGTTGTGCCCTAACCTAACCCATGTTGTGCCCTAACCTAACCCATGTTGTGCCCTAACCTAACCCATGTTGTCCCCTAACCTAACCCATGTTGTCCCCTAACCTAACCCATGTTGTCCCCTAACCTAACCCATGTTGTGCCCTAACGTAACCCATGTTGTGCCTTAACGTAACCCATGTTGTGCCTTAACGTAACCCATGTTGTGCCTTAACGTAACCCACGTTGTCCGCTAACGTAACCCACGTTGTCCGCTAACGTAACCCACGTTGTCGCCTAAACCTGCTCTGTAATTGTTATACGACTCGTTCAATTAGTGTAGTGTTGCCCACCCGCAACCCTCGCAATATAGTTCGCTACTCGCACTGCCCGCTCCCCTGTGTATCGCTTCATGTTAAACACCTTGCAAGTCTTGCTGACTTTCCACATGCTCCTGCTGTACACTGTAATGTGGATGGCAGCAGGACGTACATGCCGCCCCCCCCCCCCCCCACCCCTCCCCACGTCCCCACGTCCCCACCTTGCCCCCTGCCTTCGCAAGCTGGTTGGTGACAAGTTTGCATGTTCAATGCCCTTCGCATGCGACGTACGCAGGCTACGTTGTGGTGCGGCCTGTGTCAACTGTCCGCTGATGTCGTACGCGTGAACCACAATCTGTACTGCACATTCGTCCTTATGTACTGAATGATACATCGTGGCACATGTGTGACCGTACAACGACTGCGCCCAAAAACGGCGGACCATACAGTGCAAATATTGTGCACGCAGCTACGTGTCGTCTCCCTATGAGAGCTGGATTGCAGTGTGGTACGCCATAGAGACGTGTGGGAGGAACGGACGCCGTGGATGGCGATCAGCATGAGCTGTGTGTTGATGTATTCGGACCTAGTCGTCTCTCCTCAAACACCGTGATAGCATGGTGCACCGCGTTCCATATCTGCGACATGCTACAGAGGCCGGTTGACAGTCGTTCGAGCAATGGACATCGCATACGTACGGGGGCCACCTTCCACGTATTGTCTAGGCGTGCACATTTTGTTGCGTGTATGTGGGCAGACGTAGTGTGGCGTGACACCTGACACAGGCATGCAATAATCGTTGAAGTTGCTAATGGCGATGGACGCCTACGTTTTCTGGTGAAGTTACGCAAATGAAGAAATGGTAACCCGTTGTGGTGCGGTTGTTCTCGCTAGGGGTGAATCGGTGATGGCGACGATAGGTTGAGGTACTAACCGGTTGTTCCAGCGATACCCACCATGCCGATGAAACTGAACGGCATCTGGGTGTGAAGCGATACGCGGTGGTGGCTGGGTGGGACCGTCCCCGGCCGGTGAGGGGGCGCCTCCCGGCGTGCTGGCCGCGCGGTGCGTGGGCGCACGCGCTACAGCCGGCTGGTGGGGGCGGCCAGTGGCAGGCGCGCCGGCCGACGGACGCGGCAGGCGTCGCAGCTGCGCGCCGGCGCACCCTGCGCGCGGCGCCGTGCGGCCAAAGTAGGTCCTCGCGGGCCCGGTGCGAAGCGCGGTGGACATCTTCAGTGTGCTGG
>NW_025729228.1:1545000-1547500 GCF_021461385.2 Schistocerca piceifrons
TCCCCTAACCTAACCCATGTTGTGCCCTAACGTAACCCATGTTGTGCCTTAACGTAACCCATGTTGTGCCTTAACGTAACCCATGTTGTGCCTTAACGTAACCCACGTTGTCCGCTAACGTAACCCACGTTGTCCGCTAACGTAACCCACGTTGTCGCCTAAACCTGCTCTGTAATTGTTATACGACTCGTTCAATTAGTGTAGTGTTGCCCACCCGCAACCCTCGCAATATAGTTCGCTACTCGCACTGCCCGCTCCCCTGTGTATCGCTTCATGTTAAACACCTTGCAAGTCTTGCTGACTTTCCACATGCTCCTGCTGTACACTGTAATGTGGATGGCAGCAGGACGTACATGCCGCCCCCCCCCCCCCCCACCCCTCCCCACGTCCCCACGTCCCCACCTTGCCCCCTGCCTTCGCAAGCTGGTTGGTGACAAGTTTGCATGTTCAATGCCCTTCGCATGCGACGTACGCAGGCTACGTTGTGGTGCGGCCTGTGTCAACTGTCCGCTGATGTCGTACGCGTGAACCACAATCTGTACTGCACATTCGTCCTTATGTACTGAATGATACATCGTGGCACATGTGTGACCGTACAACGACTGCGCCCAAAAACGGCGGACCATACAGTGCAAATATTGTGCACGCAGCTACGTGTCGTCTCCCTATGAGAGCTGGATTGCAGTGTGGTACGCCATAGAGACGTGTGGGAGGAACGGACGCCGTGGATGGCGATCAGCATGAGCTGTGTGTTGATGTATTCGGACCTAGTCGTCTCTCCTCAAACACCGTGATAGCATGGTGCACACCGCGTTCCATATCTGCGACATGCTACAGAGGCCGGTTGACAGTCGTTCGAGCAATGGACATCGCATACGTACGGGGGCCACCTTCCACGTATTGTCTAGGCGTGCACATTTTGTTGCGTGTATGTGGGCAGACGTAGTGTGGCGTGACACCTGACACAGGCATGCAATAATCGTTGAAGTTGCTAATGGCGATGGACGCCTACGTTTTCTGGTGAAGTTACGCAAATGAAGAAATGGTAACCCGTTGTGGTGCGGTTGTTCTCGCTAGGGGTGAATCGGTGATGGCGACGATAGGTTGAGGTACTAACCGGTTGTTCCAGCGATACCCACCATGCCGATGAAACTGAACGGCATCTGGGTGTGAAGCGATACGCGGTGGTGGCTGGGTGGGACCGTCCCCGGCCGGTGAGGGGGCGCCTCCCGGCGTGCTGGCCGCGCGGTGCGTGGGCGCACGCGCTACAGCCGGCTGGTGGGGGCGGCCAGTGGCAGGCGCGCCGGCCGACGGACGCGGCAGGCGTCGCAGCTGCGCGCCGGCGCACCCTGCGCGCGGCGCCGTGCGGCCAAAGTAGGTCCTCGCGGGCCCGGTGCGAAGCGCGGTGGACATCTTCAGTGTGCTGGTCCGATTGAGGACTGTGTGCGTTGAGGATGCGCCGCCGCCCGGCGCTCGGCGCCGCGACGCCGTCTGCTGCTCGGTCGCCCCAGCGGTTCTCGCTGGTGGTTTGTATCGCAGCTGTGCGGATGTGTTGGCGCGTGCGCTGTGCTGGGAGAGTTCGCTTCGGCACCCAAGTGGGGCTTTTGTCCTTCTGTGGCGCTGGCGTTGGAGCTGCCGGTCACCGTAGGTGGCGCGTGTTGTCTCCCGCCGGCAATGCCACGACAGCACGCTCCCGGGCCTCTGTCGGCAGCGGCAAGCTCAGTTGGGAGCACGGGTGGTCGCACCGAAAGCGTCTACTCGCCTAACTCCGGGCGATTGCGCCTCTCTCGAACCCGACCAAGTACTTGGGACGGCGCTGCGCGCCGCCGGGACCTGAGAGGGTTTCGAGGTGTATTGTGCAGGGGAGCTCAGCCTCCTCCTGTTTGCAGAATGATTGAGCGGACGCTTGCGTGTTCGCGCGGGCCCCCGGGACACACTCCCGGGCGGCCGGCTGCTCAGCTCTAGTTGGCGCAGCTCCCTGGTTGATCCTGCCAGTAGTCATATGCTTGTCTCAAAGATTAAGCCATGCATGTCTCAGTACAAGCCGCATTAAGGTGAAACCGCGAATGGCTCATTAAATCAGTTATGGTTCCTTAGATCGTACCCACGTTACTTGGATAACTGTGGTAATTCTAGAGCTAATACATGCAAACAGAGTCCCGACCAGAGATGGAAGGGACGCTTTTATTAGATCAAAACCAATCGGTCGGCTCGTCCGGTCCGTTTGCCTTGGTGACTCTGAATAACTTTGGGCTGATCGCACGGTCCTCGTACCGGCGACGCATCTTTCAAATGTCTGCCTTATCAACTGTCGATGGTAGGTTCTGCGCCTACCATGGTTGTAACGGGTAACGGGGAATCAGGGTTCGATTCCGGAGAGGGAGCCTGAGAAACGGCTACCACATCCAAGGAAGGCAGCAGGCGCGCAAATTACCCACTCCCGGCACGGGGAGGTAGTGACGAAAAATAACGATACGGGACTCATCCGAGGCCCCGTAAT
>NW_025729228.1:1555000-1560000 GCF_021461385.2 Schistocerca piceifrons
AGCCATCAGCATGTCGGTCCCCATGCGCGTTGCACTCGCACTCGCAGTCGCAAAAACGTGGGGCAAATATATTACGCGGAAGAGCTATAACAGACCGAGCCCCACTGCATGGGGAGAGTCTTTGTCACTAATGTACACAGATGGAACATTTTGGACTGGAACCAGATTACCCGTACACACGGCGCTGATTAGTAATCAATGCAGAGCCATCAAACTACAGCAAATATACACAACTGTCCGTATACATGCTGAAAGAGTCTGCCCACAATGGGAACCACACGTCAGCCAGACACTCTGATCACGCACCACTCTCTGCTTCTAACGGGCGCACATACAATATGTAAGCACCAGCATGGAACAACATCCAGTGCATCTTCTCCGCCACATTACACAATCCACACTATCACAACCAGACCAGGAGGTCCATGCGGAAAATACAATATCCCAGCCTTTCGACATCCACCATTGCGCAGACCAGGCACCAACACCCACACATGTCCTATACAACGGTGCACCCAACATCACAATAGTACCTCCTGTCACAGCGCACAAACAATGACATGAGTCAAAGACACAGGTCTCACACAAGCATAGAATTGGAGCGCCGCCTCTAATAAGCCAAAGGTGCATCCTGACGTGACAAATCTGATCATGTCACAAGCATTCACTTACTATAATCACTATCAAGGAACCTGCCGCCCCCGCCCCCCCCCCCTACACCTTTCCTTACAACAACGTGTAACCTAACCTAACCTAACCTATGTTGTACCTTAACCTAACCTATGTTGTACCTTAACCTAACCTATGTTGTACCTTAACCTAACCTATGTTGTACCTTAACCTAACCTATGTTGTACCTTAACCTAACCTATGTTGTACCTTAACCTAACCTATGTTGTACCTTAACCTAACCTATGTTGTACCTTAACCTAACCTATGTTGTACCTTAACCTAACCTATGTTGTACCTTAACCTAACCCATGTTGTACCTTAACCTAACCCATGTTGTACCTTAACCTAACCCATGTTGTACCTTAACCTAACCCATGTTGTACCTTAACCTAACCCATGTTGTACCTTAACCTAACCCATGTTGTACCTTAACCTAACCCATGTTGTACCTTAACCTAACCCATGTTGTACCTTAACCTAACCCATGTTGTACCTTAACCTAACCCATGTTGTGCCTTAACCTAACCCATGTTGTGCCTTAACCTAACCCATGTTGTGCCTTAACCTAACCCATGTTGTGCCTTAACCTAACCCATGTTGTGCCCTAACCTAACCCATGTTGTGCCCTAACCTAACCCATGTTGTGCCCTAACCTAACCCATGTTGTGCCCTAACCTAACCCATGTTGTCCCCTAACCTAACCCATGTTGTCCCCTAACCTAACCCATGTTGTCCCCTAACCTAACCCATGTTGTGCCCTAACGTAACCCATGTTGTGCCTTAACGTAACCCATGTTGTGCCTTAACGTAACCCATGTTGTGCCTTAACGTAACCCACGTTGTCCGCTAACGTAACCCACGTTGTCCGCTAACGTAACCCACGTTGTCGCCTAAACCTGCTCTGTAATTGTTATACGACTCGTTCAATTAGTGTAGTGTTGCCCACCCGCAACCCTCGCAATATAGTTCGCTACTCGCACTGCCCGCTCCCCTGTGTATCGCTTCATGTTAAACACCTTGCAAGTCTTGCTGACTTTCCACATGCTCCTGCTGTACACTGTAATGTGGATGGCAGCAGGACGTACATGCCGCCCCCCCCCCCCCCACCCCTCCCCACGTCCCCACGTCCCCACCTTGCCCCCTGCCTTCGCAAGCTGGTTGGTGACAAGTTTGCATGTTCAATGCCCTTCGCATGCGACGTACGCAGGCTACGTTGTGGTGCGGCCTGTGTCAACTGTCCGCTGATGTCGTACGCGTGAACCACAATCTGTACTGCACATTCGTCCTTATGTACTGAATGATACATCGTGGCACATGTGTGACCGTACAACGACTGCGCCCAAAAACGGCGGACCATACAGTGCAAATATTGTGCACGCAGCTACGTGTCGTCTCCCTATGAGAGCTGGATTGCAGTGTGGTACGCCATAGAGACGTGTGGGAGGAACGGACGCCGTGGATGGCGATCAGCATGAGCTGTGTGTTGATGTATTCGGACCTAGTCGTCTCTCCTCAAACACCGTGATAGCATGGTGCACCGCGTTCCATATCTGCGACATGCTACAGAGGCCGGTTGACAGTCGTTCGAGCAATGGACATCGCATACGTACGGGGGCCACCTTCCACGTATTGTCTAGGCGTGCACATTTTGTTGCGTGTATGTGGGCAGACGTAGTGTGGCGTGACACCTGACACAGGCATGCAATAATCGTTGAAGTTGCTAATGGCGATGGACGCCTACGTTTTCTGGTGAAGTTACGCAAATGAAGAAATGGTAACCCGTTGTGGTGCGGTTGTTCTCGCTAGGGGTGAATCGGTGATGGCGACGATAGGTTGAGGTACTAACCGGTTGTTCCAGCGATACCCACCATGCCGATGAAACTGAACGGCATCTGGGTGTGAAGCGATACGCGGTGGTGGCTGGGTGGGACCGTCCCCGGCCGGTGAGGGGGCGCCTCCCGGCGTGCTGGCCGCGCGGTGCGTGGGCGCACGCGCTACAGCCGGCTGGTGGGGGCGGCCAGTGGCAGGCGCGCCGGCCGACGGACGCGGCAGGCGTCGCAGCTGCGCGCCGGCGCACCCTGCGCGCGGCGCCGTGCGGCCAAAGTAGGTCCTCGCGGGCCCGGTGCGAAGCGCGGTGGACATCTTCAGTGTGCTGGTCCGATTGAGGACTGTGTGCGTTGAGGATGCGCCGCCGCCCGGCGCTCGGCGCCGCGACGCCGTCTGCTGCTCGGTCGCCCCAGCGGTTCTCGCTGGTGGTTTGTATCGCAGCTGTGCGGATGTGTTGGCGCGTGCGCTGTGCTGGGAGAGTTCGCTTCGGCACCCAAGTGGGGCTTTTGTCCTTCTGTGGCGCTGGCGTTGGAGCTGCCGGTCACCGTAGGTGGCGCGTGTTGTCTCCCGCCGGCAATGCCACGACAGCACGCTCCCGGGCCTCTGTCGGCAGCGGCAAGCTCAGTTGGGAGCACGGGTGGTCGCACCGAAAGCGTCTACTCGCCTAACTCCGGGCGATTGCGCCTCTCTCGAACCCGACCAAGTACTTGGGACGGCGCTGCGCGCCGCCGGGACCTGAGAGGGTTTCGAGGTGTATTGTGCAGGGGAGCTCAGCCTCCTCCTGTTTGCAGAATGATTGAGCGGACGCTTGCGTGTTCGCGCGGGCCCCCGGGACACACTCCCGGGCGGCCGGCTGCTCAGCTCTAGTTGGCGCAGCTCCCTGGTTGATCCTGCCAGTAGTCATATGCTTGTCTCAAAGATTAAGCCATGCATGTCTCAGTACAAGCCGCATTAAGGTGAAACCGCGAATGGCTCATTAAATCAGTTATGGTTCCTTAGATCGTACCCACGTTACTTGGATAACTGTGGTAATTCTAGAGCTAATACATGCAAACAGAGTCCCGACCAGAGATGGAAGGGACGCTTTTATTAGATCAAAACCAATCGGTCGGCTCGTCCGGTCCGTTTGCCTTGGTGACTCTGAATAACTTTGGGCTGATCGCACGGTCCTCGTACCGGCGACGCATCTTTCAAATGTCTGCCTTATCAACTGTCGATGGTAGGTTCTGCGCCTACCATGGTTGTAACGGGTAACGGGGAATCAGGGTTCGATTCCGGAGAGGGAGCCTGAGAAACGGCTACCACATCCAAGGAAGGCAGCAGGCGCGCAAATTACCCACTCCCGGCACGGGGAGGTAGTGACGAAAAATAACGATACGGGACTCATCCGAGGCCCCGTAATCGGAATGAGTACACTTTAAATCCTTTAACGAGTATCTATTGGAGGGCAAGTCTGGTGCCAGCAGCCGCGGTAATTCCAGCTCCAATAGCGTATATTAAAGTTGTTGCGGTTAAAAAGCTCGTAGTTGGATTTGTGTCCCGACGCTGTTGGTTCACCGCCCGTCGGTGTTTAACTGGCATGTATCGTGGGACGTCCTGCCGGTGGGGCGAGCCGAAGGCGTGCGACCGCCTCGTGCGTGCTCGTGCGTCCCGAGGCGGACCCCGTTGAAATCCTACCAGGGTGCTCTTTATTGAGTGTCTCGGTGGGCCGGCACGTTTACTTTGAACAAATTAGAGTGCTTAAAGCAGGCAAGCCCGCCTGAATACTGTGTGCATGGAATAATGGAATAGGACCTCGGTTCTATTTTGTTGGTTTTCGGAACCCGAGGTAATGATTAATAGGGACAGGCGGGGGCATTCGTATTGCGACGTTAGAGGTGAAATTCTTGGATCGTCGCAAGACGAACAGAAGCGAAAGCATTTGCCAAGTATGTTTTCATTAATCAAGAACGAAAGTTAGAGGTTCGAAGGCGATCAGATACCGCCCTAGTTCTAACCATAAACGATGCCAGCCAGCGATCCGCCGCAGTTCCTCCGATGACTCGGCGGGCAGCCTCCGGGAAACCAAAGCTTTTGGGTTCCGGGGGAAGTATGGTTGCAAAGCTGAAACTTAAAGGAATTGACGGAAGGGCACCACCAGGAGTGGAGCCTGCGGCTTAATTTGACTCAACACGGGAAACCTCACCAGGCCCGGACACCGGAAGGATTGACAGATTGATAGCTCTTTCTTGATTCGGTGGGTGGTGGTGCATGGCCGTTCTTAGTTGGTGGAGCGATTTGTCTGGTTAATTCCGATAACGAACGAGACTCTAGCCTGCTAACTAGTCGCGTGACATCCTTCGTGCTGTCAGCGATTACTTTTCTTCTTAGAGGGACAGGCGGCTTCTAGCCGCACGAGATTGAGCAATAACAGGTCTGTGATGCCCTTAGATGTTCTGGGCCGCACGCGCGCTACACTGAAGGAATCAGCGTGTCTTCCTAGGCCGAAAGGTCGGGGTAAC
>NW_025729229.1:0-2500 GCF_021461385.2 Schistocerca piceifrons
CTGGTTGGTGACAAGTTTGCATGTTCAATGCCCTTCGCATGCGACGTACGCAGGCTACGTTGTGGTGCGGCCTGTGTCAACTGTCCGCTGATGTCGTACGCGTGAACCACAATCTGTACTGCACATTCGTCCTTATGTACTGAATGATACATCGTGGCACATGTGTGACCGTACAACGACTGCGCCCAAAAACGGCGGACCATACAGTGCAAATATTGTGCACGCAGCTACGTGTCGTCTCCCTATGAGAGCTGGATTGCAGTGTGGTACGCCATAGAGACGTGTGGGAGGAACGGGACGCCGTGGATGGCGATCAGCATGAGCTGTGTGTTGATGTATTCGGACCTAGTCGTCTCTCCTCAAACACCGTGATAGCATGGTGCACCGCGTTCCATATCTGCGACATGCTACAGAGGCCGGTTGACAGTCGTTCGAGCAATGGACATCGCATACGTACGGGGGCCACCTTCCACGTATTGTCTAGGCGTGCACATTTTGTTGCGTGTATGTGGGCAGACGTAGTTGTGGCGTGACACCTGACACAGGCATGCAATAATCGTTGAAGTTGCTAATGGCGATGGACGCCTACGTTTTCTGGTGAAGTTACGCAAATGAAGAAATGGTAACCCGTTGTGGTGCGGTTGTTCTCGCTAGGGGTGAATCGGTGATGGCGACGATAGGTTGAGGTACTAACCGGTTGTTCCAGCGATACCCACCATGCCGATGAAACTGAACGGCATCTGGGTGTGAAGCGATACGCGGTGGTGGCTGGGTGGGGACCGTCCCCGGCCGGTGAGGGGGCGCCTCCCGGCGTGCTGGCCGCGCGGTGCGTGGGCGCACGCGCTACAGCCGGCTGGTGGGGGCGGCCAGTGGCAGGCGCGCCGGCCGACGGACGCGGCAGGCGTCGCAGCTGCGCGCCGGCGCACCCTGCGCGCGGCGCCGTGCGGCCAAAGTAGGTCCTCGCGGGCCCGGTGCGAAGCGCGGTGGACATCTTCAGTGTGCTGGTCCGATTGAGGACTGTGTGCGTTGAGGATGCGCCGCCGCCCGGCGCTCGGCGCCGCGACGCCGTCTGCTGCTCGGTCGCCCCAGCGGTTCTCGCTGGTGGTTTGTATCGCAGCTGTGCGGATGTGTTGGCGCGTGCGCTGTGCTGGGAGAGTTCGCTTCGGCACCCAAGTGGGGCTTTTGTCCTTCTGTGGCGCTGGCGTTGGAGCTGCCGGTCACCGTAGGTGGCGCGTGTTGTCTCCCGCCGGCAATGCCACGACAGCACGCTCCCGGGCCTCTGTCGGCAGCGGCAAGCTCAGTTGGGAGCACGGGTGGTCGCACCGAAAGCGTCTACTCGCCTAACTCCGGGCGATTGCGCCTCTCTCGAACCCGACCAAGTACTTGGGACGGCGCTGCGCGCCGCCGGGACCTGAGAGGGTTTCGAGGTGTATTGTGCAGGGGAGCTCAGCCTCCTCCTGTTTGCAGAATGATTGAGCGGACGCTTGCGTGTTCGCGCGGGCCCCGGGACACACTCCCGGGCGGCCGGCTGCTCAGCTCTAGTTGGCGCAGCTCCCTGGTTGATCCTGCCAGTAGTCATATGCTTGTCTCAAAGATTAAGCCATGCATGTCTCAGTACAAGCCGCATTAAGGTGAAACCGCGAATGGCTCATTAAATCAGTTATGGTTCCTTAGATCGTACCCACGTTACTTGGATAACTGTGGTAATTCTAGAGCTAATACATGCAAACAGAGTCCCGACCAGAGATGGAAGGGACGCTTTTATTAGATCAAAACCAATCGGTCGGCTCGTCCGGTCCGTTTGCCTTGGTGACTCTGAATAACTTTGGGCTGATCGCACGGTCCTCGTACCGGCGACGCATCTTTCAAATGTCTGCCTTATCAACTGTCGATGGTAGGTTCTGCGCTACCATGGTTGTAACGGGTAACGGGGAATCAGGGTTCGATTCCGGAGAGGGAGCCTGAGAAACGGCTACCACATCCAAGGAAGGCAGCAGGCGCGCAAATTACCCACTCCCGGCACGGGGAGGTAGTGACGAAAAATAACGATACGGGACTCATCCGAGGCCCCGTAATCGGAATGAGTACACTTTAAATCCTTTAACGAGTATCTATTGGAGGGCAAGTCTGGTGCCAGCAGCCGCGGTAATTCCAGCTCCAATAGCGTATATTAAAGTTGTTGCGGTTAAAAAGCTCGTAGTTGATTTGTGTCCCACGCTGTTGGTTCACCGCCCGTCGGTGTTTAACTGGCATGTATCGTGGGACGTCCTGCCGGTGGGGCGAGCCGAAGGCGTGCGACCGCCTCGTGCGTGCTCGTGCGTCCGAGGCGGACCCCGTTGAAATCCTACCAGGGTGCTCTTTATTGAGTGTCTCGGTGGGCCGGCACGTTTACTTTGAACAAATTAGAGTGCTTAAAGCAGCAAGCCCGCCTGAATACTGTGTGCATGGAATAATGGAATAGGACCTCGGTTCTATTTTGTTGGTTTTCGGAACCCGAGGT
>NW_025729229.1:10000-12500 GCF_021461385.2 Schistocerca piceifrons
CCTTTCGACATCCACCATTGCGCAGACCAGGCACCAACACCCACACATGTCCTATACAACGGTGCACCCAACATCACAATAGTACCTCCTGTCACAGCGCACAAACAATGACATGAGTCAAAGACACAGGTCTCACACAAGCATAGAATTGGAGCGCCGCCTCTAATAAGCCAAAGGTGCATCCTGACGTGACAAATCTGATCATGTCACAAGCATTCACTTACTATAATCACTATCAAGGAACCTGCCGCCCCCGCCCCCCCCCCCTACACCTTTCCTTACAACAACGTGTAACCTAACCTAACCTAACCTATGTTGTACCTTAACCTAACCTATGTTGTACCTTAACCTAACCTATGTTGTACCTTAACCTAACCTATGTTGTACCTTAACCTAACCTATGTTGTACCTTAACCTAACCTATGTTGTACCTTAACCTAACCTATGTTGTACCTTAACCTAACCTATGTTGTACCTTAACCTAACCTATGTTGTACCTTAACCTAACCTATGTTGTACCTTAACCTAACCTATGTTGTACCTTAACCTAACCCATGTTGTACCTTAACCTAACCCATGTTGTACCTTAACCTAACCCATGTTGTACCTTAACCTAACCCATGTGTACCTTAACCTAACCCATGTTGTACCTTAACCTAACCCATGTTGTACCTTAACCTAACCCATGTTGTACCTTAACCTAACCCATGTTGTACCTTAACCTAACCCATGTTGTGCCTTAACCTAACCCATGTTGTGCCTTAACCTAACCCATGTTGTGCCTTAACCTAACCCATGTTGTGCCTTAACCTAACCCATGTTGTGCCCTAACCTAACCCATGTTGTGCCCTAACCTAACCCATGTTGTGCCCTAACCTAACCCATGTTGTGCCCTAACCTAACCCATGTTGTCCCCTAACCTAACCCATGTTGTCCCCTAACCTAACCCATGTTGTCCCCTAACCTAACCCATGTTGTGCCCTACGTAACCCATGTTGTGCCTTAACGTAACCCATGTTGTGCCTTAACGTAACCCATGTTGTGCCTTAACGTAACCCACGTTGTCCGCTAACGTAACCCACGTTGTCCGCTAACGTAACCCACGTTGTCGCCTAAACCTGCTCTGTAATTGTTATACGACTCGTTCAATTAGTGTAGTGTTGCCCACCCGCAACCCTCGCAATATAGTTCGCTACTCGCACTGCCCGCTCCCCTGTGTATCGCTTCATGTTAAACACCTTGCAAGTCTTGCTGACTTTCCACATGCTCCTGCTGTACACTGTAATGTGGATGGCAGCAGGACGTACATGCCGCCCCCCCCCCCCCCACCCCTCCCCACGTCCCCACGTCCCCACCTTGCCCCCTGCCTTCGCAAGCTGGTTGGTGACAAGTTTGCATGTTCAATGCCCTTCGCATGCGACGTACGCAGGCTACGTTGTGGTGCGGCCTGTGTCAACTGTCCGCTGATGTCGTACGCGTGAACCACAATCTGTACTGCACATTCGTCCTTATGTACTGAATGATACATCGTGGCACATGTGTGACCGTACAACGACTGCGCCCAAAAACGGCGGACCATACAGTGCAAATATTGTGCACGCAGCTACGTGTCGTCTCCCTATGAGAGCTGGATTGCAGTGTGGTACGCCATAGAGACGTGTGGGAGGAACGGACGCCGTGGATGGCGATCAGCATGAGCTGTGTGTTGATGTATTCGGACCTAGTCGTCTCTCCTCAAACACCGTGATAGCATGGTGCACCGCGTTCCATATCTGCGACATGCTACAGAGGCCGGTTGACAGTCGTTCGAGCAATGGACATCGCATACGTACGGGGGCCACCTTCCACGTATTGTCTAGGCGTGCACATTTTGTTGCGTGTATGTGGGCAGACGTAGTGTGGCGTGACACCTGACACAGGCATGCAATAATCGTTGAAGTTGCTAATGGCGATGGACGCCTACGTTTTCTGGTGAAGTTACGCAAATGAAGAAATGGTAACCCGTTGTGGTGCGGTTGTTCTCGCTAGGGTGAATCGGTGATGGCGACGATAGGTTGAGGTACTAACCGGTTGTTCCAGCGATACCCACCATGCCGATGAAACTGAACGGCATCTGGGTGTGAAGCGATACGCGGTGGTGGCTGGGTGGGACCGTCCCCGGCCGGTGAGGGGGCGCCTCCCGGCGTGCTGGCCGCGCGGTGCGTGGGCGCACGCGCTACAGCCGGCTGGTGGGGGCGGCCAGTGGCAGGCGCGCCGGCCGACGGACGCGGCAGGCGTCGCAGCTGCGCGCCGGCGCACCCTGCGCGCGGCGCCGTGCGGCCAAAGTAGGTCCTCGCGGGCCCGGTGCGAAGCGCGGTGGACATCTTCAGTGTGCTGGTCCGATTGAGGACTGTGTGCGTTGAGGATGCGCCGCCGCCCGGCGCTCGGCGCCGCGACGCCGTCTGCTGCTCGGTCGCCCCAGCGGTTCTCGCTGGTGGTTTGTATCGCAGCTGTGCGGATG
>NW_025729229.1:22500-25000 GCF_021461385.2 Schistocerca piceifrons
GTAACCCACGTTGTCGCCTAAACCTGCTCTGTAATTGTTATACGACTCGTTCAATTAGTGTAGTGTTGCCCACCCGCAACCCTCGCAATATAGTTCGCTACTCGCACTGCCCGCTCCCCTGTGTATCGCTTCATGTTAAACACCTTGCAAGTCTTGCTGACTTTCCACATGCTCCTGCTGTACACTGTAATGTGGATGGCAGCAGGACGTACATGCCGCCCCCCCCCCCCCCACCCCTCCCCACGTCCCCACGTCCCCACCTTGCCCCCTGCCTTCGCAAGCTGGTTGGTGACAAGTTTGCATGTTCAATGCCCTTCGCATGCGACGTACGCAGGCTACGTTGTGGTGCGGCCTGTGTCAACTGTCCGCTGATGTCGTACGCGTGAACCACAATCTGTACTGCACATTCGTCCTTATGTACTGAATGATACATCGTGGCACATGTGTGACCGTACAACGACTGCGCCCAAAAACGGCGGACCATACAGTGCAAATATTGTGCACGCAGCTACGTGTCGTCTCCCTATGAGAGCTGGATTGCAGTGTGGTACGCCATAGAGACGTGTGGGAGGAACGGACGCCGTGGATGGCGATCAGCATGAGCTGTGTGTTGATGTATTCGGACCTAGTCGTCTCTCCTCAAACACCGTGATAGCATGGTGCACCGCGTTCCATATCTGCGACATGCTACAGAGGCCGGTTGACAGTCGTTCGAGCAATGGACATCGCATACGTACGGGGGCCACCTTCCACGTATTGTCTAGGCGTGCACATTTTGTTGCGTGTATGTGGGCAGACGTAGTGTGGCGTGACACCTGACACAGGCATGCAATAATCGTTGAAGTTGCTAATGGCGATGGACGCCTACGTTTTCTGGTGAAGTTACGCAAATGAAGAAATGGTAACCCGTTGTGGTGCGGTTGTTCTCGCTAGGGGTGAATCGGTGATGGCGACGATAGGTTGAGGTACTAACCGGTTGTTCCAGCGATACCCACCATGCCGATGAAACTGAACGGCATCTGGGTGTGAAGCGATACGCGGTGGTGGCTGGGTGGGACCGTCCCCGGCCGGTGAGGGGGCGCCTCCCGGCGTGCTGGCCGCGCGGTGCGTGGGCGCACGCGCTACAGCCGGCTGGTGGGGGCGGCCAGTGGCAGGCGCGCCGGCCGACGGACGCGGCAGGCGTCGCAGCTGCGCGCCGGCGCACCCTGCGCGCGGCGCCGTGCGGCCAAAGTAGGTCCTCGCGGGCCCGGTGCGAAGCGCGGTGGACATCTTCAGTGTGCTGGTCCGATTGAGGACTGTGTGCGTTGAGGATGCGCCGCCGCCCGGCGCTCGGCGCCGCGACGCCGTCTGCTGCTCGGTCGCCCCAGCGGTTCTCGCTGGTGGTTTGTATCGCAGCTGTGCGGATGTGTTGGCGCGTGCGCTGTGCTGGGAGAGTTCGCTTCGGCACCCAAGTGGGGCTTTTGTCCTTCTGTGGCGCTGGCGTTGGAGCTGCCGGTCACCGTAGGTGGCGCGTGTTGTCTCCCGCCGGCAATGCCACGACAGCACGCTCCCGGGCCTCTGTCGGCAGCGGCAAGCTCAGTTGGGAGCACGGGTGGTCGCACCGAAAGCGTCTACTCGCCTAACTCCGGGCGATTGCGCCTCTCTCGAACCCGACCAAGTACTTGGGACGGCGCTGCGCGCCGCCGGGACCTGAGAGGGTTTCGAGGTGTATTGTGCAGGGGAGCTCAGCCTCCTCCTGTTTGCAGAATGATTGAGCGGACGCTTGCGTGTTCGCGCGGGCCCCCGGGACACACTCCCGGGCGGCCGGCTGCTCAGCTCTAGTTGGCGCAGCTCCCTGGTTGATCCTGCCAGTAGTCATATGCTTGTCTCAAAGATTAAGCCATGCATGTCTCAGTACAAGCCGCATTAAGGTGAAACCGCGAATGGCTCATTAAATCAGTTATGGTTCCTTAGATCGTACCCACGTTACTTGGATAACTGTGGTAATTCTAGAGCTAATACATGCAAACAGAGTCCCGACCAGAGATGGAAGGGACGCTTTTATTAGATCAAAACCAATCGGTCGGCTCGTCCGGTCCGTTTGCCTTGGTGACTCTGAATAACTTTGGGCTGATCGCACGGTCCTCGTACCGGCGACGCATCTTTCAAATGTCTGCCTTATCAACTGTCGATGGTAGGTTCTGCGCCTACCATGGTTGTAACGGGTAACGGGGAATCAGGGTTCGATTCCGGAGAGGGAGCCTGAGAAACGGCTACCACATCCAAGGAAGGCAGCAGGCGCGCAAATTACCCACTCCCGGCACGGGGAGGTAGTGACGAAAAATAACGATACGGGACTCATCCGAGGCCCCGTAATCGGAATGAGTACACTTTAAATCCTTTAACGAGTATCTATTGGAGGGCAAGTCTGGTGCCAGCAGCCGCGGTAATTCCAGCTCCAATAGCGTATATTAAAGTTGTTGCGGTTAAAAAGCTCGTAGTTGGATTTGTGTCCCACGCT
>NW_025729229.1:32500-35000 GCF_021461385.2 Schistocerca piceifrons
AACATTTTGGACTGGAACCAGATTACCCGTACACACGGCGCTGATTAGTAATCAATGCAGAGCCATCAAACTACAGCAAATATACACAACTGTCCGTATACATGCTGAAAGAGTCTGCCCACAATGGGAACCACACGTCAGCCAGACACTCTGATCACGCACCACTCTCTGCTTCTAACGGGCGCACATACAATATGTAAGCACCAGCATGGAACAACATCCAGTGCATCTTCTCCGCCACATTACACAATCCACACTATCACAACCAGACCAGGAGGTCCATGCGGAAAATACAATATCCCAGCCTTTCGACATCCACCATTGCGCAGACCAGGCACCAACACCCACACATGTCCTATACAACGGTGCACCCAACATCACAATAGTACCTCCTGTCACAGCGCACAAACAATGACATGAGTCAAAGACACAGGTCTCACACAAGCATAGAATTGGAGCGCCGCCTCTAATAAGCCAAAGGTGCATCCTGACGTGACAAATCTGATCATGTCACAAGCATTCACTTACTATAATCACTATCAAGGAACCTGCCGCCCCCGCCCCCCCCCCCTACACCTTTCCTTACAACAACGTGTAACCTAACCTAACCTAACCTATGTTGTACCTTAACCTAACCTATGTTGTACCTTAACCTAACCTATGTTGTACCTTAACCTAACCTATGTTGTACCTTAACCTAACCTATGTTGTACCTTAACCTAACCTATGTTGTACCTTAACCTAACCTATGTTGTACCTTAACCTAACCTATGTTGTACCTTAACCTAACCTATGTTGTACCTTAACCTAACCTATGTTGTACCTTAACCTAACCTATGTTGTACCTTAACCTAACCCATGTTGTACCTTAACCTAACCCATGTTGTACCTTAACCTAACCCATGTTGTACCTTAACCTAACCCATGTTGTACCTTAACCTAACCCATGTTGTACCTTAACCTAACCCATGTTGTACCTTAACCTAACCCATGTTGTACCTTAACCTAACCCATGTTGTACCTTAACCTAACCCATGTTGTACCTTAACCTAACCCATGTTGTCCTTAACCTAACCCATGTTGTGCCTTAACCTAACCCATGTTGTGCCTTAACCTAACCCATGTTGTGCCTTAACCTAACCCATGTTGTGCCCTAACCTAACCCATGTTGTGCCCTAACCTAACCCATGTTGTGCCCTAACCTAACCCATGTTGTGCCCTAACCTAACCCATGTTGTGCCCTAACCTAACCCATGTTGTCCCCTAACCTAACCCATGTTGTCCCCTAACCTAACCCATGTTGTCCCCTAACCTAACCCATGTTGTGCCCTAACGTAACCCATGTTGTGCCTTAACGTAACCCATGTTGTGCCTTAACGTAACCCATGTTGTGCCTTAACGTAACCCACGTTGTCCGCTAACGTAACCCACGTTGTCCGCTAACGTAACCCACGTTGTCGCCTAAACCTGCTCTGTAATTGTTATACGACTCGTTCAATTAGTGTAGTGTTGCCCACCCGCAACCCTCGCAATATAGTTCGCTACTCGCACTGCCCGCTCCCCTGTGTATCGCTTCATGTTAAACACCTTGCAAGTCTTGCTGACTTTCCACATGCTCCTGCTGTACACTGTAATGTGGATGGCAGCAGGACGTACATGCCGCCCCCCCCCCCCCCACCCCTCCCCACGTCCCCACGTCCCCACCTTGCCCCCTGCCTTCGCAAGCTGGTTGGTGACAAGTTTGCATGTTCAATGCCCTTCGCATGCGACGTACGCAGGCTACGTTGTGGTGCGGCCTGTGTCAACTGTCCGCTGATGTCGTACGCGTGAACCACAATCTGTACTGCACATTCGTCCTTATGTACTGAATGATACATCGTGGCACATGTGTGACCGTACAACGACTGCGCCCAAAAACGGCGGACCATACAGTGCAAATATTGTGCACGCAGCTACGTGTCGTCTCCCTATGAGAGCTGGATTGCAGTGTGGTACGCCATAGAGACGTGTGGGAGGAACGGACGCCGTGGATGGCGATCAGCATGAGCTGTGTGTTGATGTATTCGGACCTAGTCGTCTCTCCTCAAACACCGTGATAGCATGGTGCACCGCGTTCCATATCTGCGACATGCTACAGAGGCCGGTTGACAGTCGTTCGAGCAATGGACATCGCATACGTACGGGGGCCACCTTCCACGTATTGTCTAGGCGTGCACATTTTGTTGCGTGTATGTGGGCAGACGTAGTGTGGCGTGACACCTGACACAGGCATGCAATAATCGTTGAAGTTGCTAATGGCGATGGACGCCTACGTTTTCTGGTGAAGTTACGCAAATGAAGAAATGGTAACCCGTTGTGGTGCGGTTGTTCTCGCTAGGGGTGAATCGGTGATGGCGACGATAGGTTGAGGTACTAACCGGTTGTTCCAGCGATACCCACCATGCCGATGAAACTGAACGGCATCTGGGTGTGAAGCGATACGCGGTGGTGGCTGGGTGGG
>NW_025729229.1:45000-48918 GCF_021461385.2 Schistocerca piceifrons
CATGTTGTGCCTTAACCTAACCCATGTTGTGCCTTAACCTAACCCATGTTGTGCCTTAACCTAACCCATGTTGTGCCTTAACCTAACCCATGTTGTGCCCTAACCTAACCCATGTTGTGCCCTAACCTAACCCATGTTGTGCCCTAACCTAACCCATGTTGTGCCCTAACCTAACCCATGTTGTCCCCTAACCTAACCCATGTTGTCCCCTAACCTAACCCATGTTGTCCCCTAACCTAACCCATGTTGTGCCCTAACGTAACCCATGTTGTGCCTTAACGTAACCCATGTTGTGCCTTAACGTAACCCATGTTGTGCCTTAACGTAACCCACGTTGTCCGCTAACGTAACCCACGTTGTCCGCTAACGTAACCCACGTTGTCGCCTAAACCTGCTCTGTAATTGTTATACGACTCGTTCAATTAGTGTAGTGTTGCCCACCCGCAACCCTCGCAATATAGTTCGCTACTCGCACTGCCCGCTCCCCTGTGTATCGCTTCATGTTAAACACCTTGCAAGTCTTGCTGACTTTCCACATGCTCCTGCTGTACACTGTAATGTGGATGGCAGCAGGACGTACATGCCGCCCCCCCCCCCCCCCACCCCTCCCCACGTCCCCACGTCCCCACCTTGCCCCCTGCCTTCGCAAGCTGGTTGGTGACAAGTTTGCATGTTCAATGCCCTTCGCATGCGACGTACGCAGGCTACGTTGTGGTGCGGCCTGTGTCAACTGTCCGCTGATGTCGTACGCGTGAACCACAATCTGTACTGCACATTCGTCCTTATGTACTGAATGATACATCGTGGCACATGTGTGACCGTACAACGACTGCGCCCAAAAACGGCGGACCATACAGTGCAAATATTGTGCACGCAGCTACGTGTCGTCTCCCTATGAGAGCTGGATTGCAGTGTGGTACGCCATAGAGACGTGTGGGAGGAACGGACGCCGTGGATGGCGATCAGCATGAGCTGTGTGTTGATGTATTCGGACCTAGTCGTCTCTCCTCAAACACCGTGATAGCATGGTGCACCGCGTTCCATATCTGCGACATGCTACAGAGGCCGGTTGACAGTCGTTCGAGCAATGGACATCGCATACGTACGGGGGCCACCTTCCACGTATTGTCTAGGCGTGCACATTTTGTTGCGTGTATGTGGGCAGACGTAGTGTGGCGTGACACCTGACACAGGCATGCAATAATCGTTGAAGTTGCTAATGGCGATGGACGCCTACGTTTTCTGGTGAAGTTACGCAAATGAAGAAATGGTAACCCGTTGTGGTGCGGTTGTTCTCGCTAGGGGTGAATCGGTGATGGCGACGATAGGTTGAGGTACTAACCGGTTGTTCCAGCGATACCCACCATGCCGATGAAACTGAACGGCATCTGGGTGTGAAGCGATACGCGGTGGTGGCTGGGTGGGACCGTCCCCGGCCGGTGAGGGGGCGCCTCCCGGCGTGCTGGCCGCGCGGTGCGTGGGCGCACGCGCTACAGCCGGCTGGTGGGGGCGGCCAGTGGCAGGCGCGCCGGCCGACGGACGCGGCAGGCGTCGCAGCTGCGCGCCGGCGCACCCTGCGCGCGGCGCCGTGCGGCCAAAGTAGGTCCTCGCGGGCCCGGTGCGAAGCGCGGTGGACATCTTCAGTGTGCTGGTCCGATTGAGGACTGTGTGCGTTGAGGATGCGCCGCCGCCCGGCGCTCGGCGCCGCGACGCCGTCTGCTGCTCGGTCGCCCCAGCGGTTCTCGCTGGTGGTTTGTATCGCAGCTGTGCGGATGTGTTGGCGCGTGCGCTGTGCTGGGAGAGTTCGCTTCGGCACCCAAGTGGGGCTTTTGTCCTTCTGTGGCGCTGGCGTTGGAGCTGCCGGTCACCGTAGGTGGCGCGTGTTGTCTCCCGCCGGCAATGCCACGACAGCACGCTCCCGGGCCTCTGTCGGCAGCGGCAAGCTCAGTTGGGAGCACGGGTGGTCGCACCGAAAGCGTCTACTCGCCTAACTCCGGGCGATTGCGCCTCTCTCGAACCCGACCAAGTACTTGGGACGGCGCTGCGCGCCGCCGGGACCTGAGAGGGTTTCGAGGTGTATTGTGCAGGGGAGCTCAGCCTCCTCCTGTTTGCAGAATGATTGAGCGGACGCTTGCGTGTTCGCGCGGGCCCCCGGGACACACTCCCGGGCGGCCGGCTGCTCAGCTCTAGTTGGCGCAGCTCCCTGGTTGATCCTGCCAGTAGTCATATGCTTGTCTCAAAGATTAAGCCATGCATGTCTCAGTACAAGCCGCATTAAGGTGAAACCGCGAATGGCTCATTAAATCAGTTATGGTTCCTTAGATCGTACCCACGTTACTTGGATAACTGTGGTAATTCTAGAGCTAATACATGCAAACAGAGTCCCGACCAGAGATGGAAGGGACGCTTTTATTAGATCAAAACCAATCGGTCGGCTCGTCCGGTCCGTTTGCCTTGGTGACTCTGAATAACTTTGGGCTGATCGCACGGTCCTCGTACCGGCGACGCATCTTTCAAATGTCTGCCTTATCAACTGTCGATGGTAGGTTCTGCGCCTACCATGGTTGTAACGGGTAACGGGGAATCAGGGTTCGATTCCGGAGAGGGAGCCTGAGAAACGGCTACCACATCCAAGGAAGGCAGCAGGCGCGCAAATTACCCACTCCCGGCACGGGGAGGTAGTGACGAAAAATAACGATACGGGACTCATCCGAGGCCCCGTAATCGGAATGAGTACACTTTAAATCCTTTAACGAGTATCTATTGGAGGGCAAGTCTGGTGCCAGCAGCCGCGGTAATTCCAGCTCCAATAGCGTATATTAAAGTTGTTGCGGTTAAAAAGCTCGTAGTTGGATTTGTGTCCCACGCTGTTGGTTCACCGCCCGTCGGTGTTTAACTGGCATGTATCGTGGGACGTCCTGCCGGTGGGGCGAGCCGAAGGCGTGCGACCGCCTCGTGCGTGCTCGTGCGTCCCGAGGCGGACCCCGTTGAAATCCTACCAGGGTGCTCTTTATTGAGTGTCTCGGTGGGCCGGCACGTTTACTTTGAACAAATTAGAGTGCTTAAAGCAGGCAAGCCCGCCTGAATACTGTGTGCATGGAATAATGGAATAGGACCTCGGTTCTATTTTGTTGGTTTTCGGAACCCGAGGTAATGATTAATAGGGACAGGCGGGGCATTCGTATTGCGACGTTAGAGGTGAAATTCTTGGATCGTCGCAAGACGAACAGAAGCGAAAGCATTTGCCAAGTATGTTTTCATTAATCAAGAACGAAAGTTAGAGGTTCGAAGGCGATCAGATACCGCCCTAGTTCTAACCATAAACGATGCCAGCCAGCGATCCGCCGCAGTTCCTCCGATGACTCGGCGGGCAGCCTCCGGGAAACCAAAGCTTTTGGGTTCCGGGGGAAGTATGGTTGCAAAGCTGAAACTTAAAGGAATTGACGGAAGGGCACCACCAGGAGTGGAGCCTGCGGCTTAATTTGACTCAACACGGGAAACCTCACCAGGCCCGGACACCGGAAGGATTGACAGATTGATAGCTCTTTCTTGATTCGGTGGGTGGTGGTGCATGGCCGTTCTTAGTTGGTGGAGCGATTTGTCTGGTTAATTCCGATAACGAACGAGACTCTAGCCTGCTAACTAGTCGCGTGACATCCTTCGTGCTGTCAGCGATTACTTTTCTTCTTAGAGGGACAGGCGGCTTCTAGCCGCACGAGATTGAGCAATAACAGGTCTGTGATGCCCTTAGATGTTCTGGGCCGCACGCGCGCTACACTGAAGGAATCAGCGTGTCTTCCTAGGCCGAAAGGTCGGGGTAACCCGCTGAACCTCCTTCGTGCTAGGGATTGGGGCTTGCAATTGTTCCCCATGAACGAGGAATTCCCAGTAAGCGCGAGTCATAAGCTCGCGTTGATT
>NW_025729230.1:0-2500 GCF_021461385.2 Schistocerca piceifrons
TACCTTAAACCTAACCCCATGTTGTACCTTAACCTAACCCATGTTGTACCTTAACCTAACCCATGTTGTACCTTAACCTAACCCATGTTGTACCTTAACCTAACCCATGTTGTAGCCTTAACCTAACCCATGTTGTGCCTCAACCTAACCCATGTTGTGCCTCAACCTAACCCATGTTGTGCCTCAACCTAACCCATGTTGTGCCTCAACCTAACCCATGTTGTGCCTTAACCTAACCCATGTTGTGCCTCTAACCTAACCCATGTTGTGCCTTAACCTAACCCATGTTGTGCCTTAACCTAACCCCATGTTGTGCCTTAACCTAACCCATGTTGTGCCTTAACCTAACCCATGTTGTGCCTTAACCTAACCCATGTTGTGCCTTAACCTAACCCATGTTGTGCCTTAACCTAACCCATGTTGTCGCCTTAACGTAACCCACGTTGTCGCCTAAACCTGCTCTGTAATTGTTATACGACTCGTTCAATTACTGTAGTGTTGCCCACCCGCAACCCTCGCAATATAGTTCGCTACTCGCACTGCCCGCACCCCTGTGTATCGCTTCATGTTAAACACCTTGCAAGTCTTGCTCACTTTCCACATGCTCCTGCTGTACACTGTAATGTGGATGGCAGCAGGACGTACATGCCGCCCCTCCCCACGTCCCCACCTTGCCCCCTGCCTTCGCAAGCTGGTTGGTGAGAAGTTTGCATGTTCAATGCCCTTCGCATGCGACGTACTCAGGCTACGTTGTGGTGCGGCCTGTGTCAACTGTCCGCTGATGTCGTACGCGTGAACCACAATCTGTACTGCACATTCGTCCTTATGTACTGAATGATACATCGTGGCACATGTGTGACCGCACAACGACTGCGCCCAAAAACGGCGGACCATACAGTGCAAATATTGTGCACGCAGCTACGTGTCGTCTCCCTATGAGAGCTGGATTGCAGTGTGGTACGCCATAGAGACGTGTGGGAGGAACGGACGCCGTGGATGGCGATCAGCATGAGCTGTCTGTTGATGTATTCGGACCTAGTCGTCTCTCCTCACACACCGTGATGGCATGGTGCACCGCGTTCCATATCTGCGACATGCTACAGAGGCCGGTTGACAGTCGTTCGAGCAATGGACATCGCATACGTACGGGGGCCACCTTCCACGTATTGTCTAGGCGTGCACATTTTGTTGCGTGTATGTGGGCAGACGTAGTGTGGCGTGACACCTGACACAGGCATGCAATAATCGTTGAAGTTGCAAATGGCGATGGACGCCTGCGTTTTCTGGTGAAGTTACGCAAATGAACAAATGGTAACCTGTTGTGGTGCGGTTGTTCTCGCTAGGGGTGAATCGGTGATGGCGACGATAGGTTGAGGTACTAACCGGTTGTTCCAGCGATACCCACCATGCCGACGAAACTGAACGGCATCTGGGTGTGAAGCGATACGCGGCGGTGGCTGGGTGGGACCGTCCCCGGCCGGTGAGGGGGCGCCTCCCGGCGTGCTGGCCGCGCGGTGCGTGGGCGCACGCGCTACAGCCGGCTGGTGGGGGCGGCCAGTGGCAGGCGCGCCGGCCGACGGACGCGGCAGGCGTCGCAGCTGCGCGCCGGCGCACCCTGCGCGCGGCGCCGTGCGGCCAAAGTAGGTCCTCGCGGGCCCGGTGCGAAGCGCGGTGGACATCTTCAGTGTGCTGGTCCGATTGAGGACTGTGTGCGTTGAGGATGCGCCGCCGCCCGGCGCTCGGCGCCGCGACGCCGTCTGCTGCTCGGTCGCCCCAGCGGTTCTCGCTGGTGGTTTGTATCGCAGCTGTGCGGATGTGTTGGCGCGTGCGCTGTGCTGGGAGAGTTCGCTTCGGCACCCAAGTGGGGCTTTTGTCCTTCTGTGGCGCTGGCGTTGGAGCTGCCGGTCACCGTAGGTGGCGCGTGTTGTCTCCCGCCGGCAATGCCACGACAGCACGCTCCCGGGCCTCTGTCGGCAGCGGCAAGCTCAGTTGGGAGCACGGGTGGTCGCACCGAAAGCGTCTACTCGCCTAACTCCGGGCGATTGCGCCTCTCTCGAACCCGACCAAGTACTTGGGACGGCGCTGCGCGCCGCCGGGACCTGAGAGGGTTTCGAGGTGTATTGTGCAGGGGAGCTCAGCCTCCTCCTGTTTGCAGAATGATTGAGCGGACGCTTGCGTGTTCGCGCGGGCCCCCGGGACACACTCCCGGGCGGCCGGCTGCTCAGCTCTAGTTGACGCAGCTCCCTGGTTGATCCTGCCAGTAGTCATATGCTTGTCTCAAAGATTAAGCCATGCATGTCTCAGTACAAGCCGCATTAAGGTGAAACCGCGAATGGCTCATTAAATCAGTTATGGTTCCTTAGATCGTACCCACGTTACTTGGATAACTGTGGTAATTCTAGAGCTAATACATGCAAACAGAGTCCCGACCAGAGATGGAAGGGACGCTTTTATTAGATCAAAACCAATCGGTCGGCTCGTCCGGTCCGTTTGCCTTGGT
>NW_025729230.1:10000-15000 GCF_021461385.2 Schistocerca piceifrons
CCTCTGTCGACCATAGCACCCAATCTCCAGTGGCTCTGCCGCACGAAGCCGTGGACCGGCAATGACGCCACCCGCACCCGTTCGTGCACCACCCCAACCGCCAAACTCGCACCTCCAGCGGATGAACGGCGGACGTTTCCCGCACTCGTAAAGTGCAATCCACCCCTATAACTTGCGTTTCATGAAGAGTTATTTCCAATATGCGACATTCCCGCTGTCCGTATACATGAGCCGCGACCTGTACCACTTACGAGCGAGAGACGCGATCGCGTTGCTCACTGTACGGCGTCCGATACCGAGCCATCAGCATGTCGGTCCCCATGCGCGTTGCACTCGCACTCGCAGTCGCAAAAACGTGGGGCAAATATATTACGCGGAAGAGTTATAACAGACCGAGCCCCACTGCATGGGGGGAGTCTTTGTCACTAATGTACACAGATGGAACATTTTGGACTGGAACCAGATTACCCGTACACACGGCGCTGATTAGTAATCAATGCAGAGCCATCAAACTACAGCAAATATACACAACTGTCCGTATACATGCTGAAAGAGTCTGCCCAAAATGGGAACCACACGTCAGCCAGACACTCTGATCACGCACCACTCTCTGCTTCTAACAGGCGCACATACAATATGTAAGCACCAGCATGGAACAACATCCAGTGCATCTTCTCCGCCACATTACACAATCCACACTATCACAACCAGACCAGGAGGTCCGTGCGGAAAATACAATATCCCAGCCTTTCGACATCCACCATTGCGCAGACCAGGCACCAACACCCACACATGTCCTATACAACGGTGCACCCAACATCACAATAGTACCTCCTGTCACAGCGCACAAACAATGACATGAGTCAAAGACACAGGTCTCACACAAGCATAGAATTGGAGCGCCGCCTCTAATAAGCCAAAGGTGCATCCTGACGTGACAAATCTGATCATGTCACAAGCATTCACTTACTATAATCACTATCAACGAACCTGCCGCCCCCGCCCCCCCCCCCCCCCTACACCTTTCCGTACAACAACGTGTAACCTAACCTAACCTAACCTAACCTATGTTGTACCTTAACCTAACCTATGTTGTACCTTAACCTAACCTATGTTGTACCTTAACCTAACCTATGTTGTACCTTAACCTAACCTATGTTGTACCTTAACCTAACCTATGTTGTACCTTAACCTAACCTATGTTGTACCTTAACCTAACCCATGTTGTACCTTAACCTAACCCATGTTGTACCTTAACCTAACCCATGTTGTACCTTAACCTAACCCATGTTGTACCTTAACCTAACCCATGTTGTACCTTAACCTAACCCATGTTGTGCCTCAACCTAACCCATGTTGTGCCTCAACCTAACCCATGTTGTGCCTCAACCTAACCCATGTTGTGCCTCAACCTAACCCATGTTGTGCCTTAACCTAACCCATGTTGTGCCTCAACCTAACCCATGTTGTGCCTTAACCTAACCCATGTTGTGCCTTAACCTAACCCATGTTGTGCCTTAACCTAACCCATGTTGTGCCTTAACCTAACCCATGTTGTGCCTTAACCTAACCCATGTTGTGCCTTAACCTAACCCATGTTGTGCCTTAACCTAACCCATGTTGTGCCTTAACCTAACCCATGTTGTGCCTTAACCTAACCCATGTTGTCGCCTTAACGTAACCCACGTTGTCGCCTAAACCTGCTCTGTAATTGTTATACGACTCGTTCAATTACTGTAGTGTTGCCCACCCGCAACCCTCGCAATATAGTTCGCTACTCGCACTGCCCGCACCCCTGTGTATCGCTTCATGTTAAACACCTTGCAAGTCTTGCTCACTTTCCACATGCTCCTGCTGTACACTGTAATGTGGATGGCAGCAGGACGTACATGCCGCCCCTCCCCACGTCCCCACCTTGCCCCCTGCCTTCGCAAGCTGGTTGGTGAGAAGTTTGCATGTTCAATGCCCTTCGCATGCGACGTACTCAGGCTACGTTGTGGTGCGGCCTGTGTCAACTGTCCGCTGATGTCGTACGCGTGAACCACAATCTGTACTGCACATTCGTCCTTATGTACTGAATGATACATCGTGGCACATGTGTGACCGCACAACGACTGCGCCCAAAAACGGCGGACCATACAGTGCAAATATTGTGCACGCAGCTACGTGTCGTCTCCCTATGAGAGCTGGATTGCAGTGTGGTACGCCATAGAGACGTGTGGGAGGAACGGACGCCGTGGATGGCGATCAGCATGAGCTGTCTGTTGATGTATTCGGACCTAGTCGTCTCTCCTCACACACCGTGATGGCATGGTGCACCGCGTTCCATATCTGCGACATGCTACAGAGGCCGGTTGACAGTCGTTCGAGCAATGGACATCGCATACGTACGGGGGCCACCTTCCACGTATTGTCTAGGCGTGCACATTTTGTTGCGTGTATGTGGGCAGACGTAGTGTGGCGTGACACCTGACACAGGCATGCAATAATCGTTGAAGTTGCAAATGGCGATGGACGCCTGCGTTTTCTGGTGAAGTTACGCAAATGAACAAATGGTAACCTGTTGTGGTGCGGTTGTTCTCGCTAGGGGTGAATCGGTGATGGCGACGATAGGTTGAGGTACTAACCGGTTGTTCCAGCGATACCCACCATGCCGACGAAACTGAACGGCATCTGGGTGTGAAGCGATACGCGGCGGTGGCTGGGTGGGACCGTCCCCGGCCGGTGAGGGGGCGCCTCCCGGCGTGCTGGCCGCGCGGTGCGTGGGCGCACGCGCTACAGCCGGCTGGTGGGGGCGGCCAGTGGCAGGCGCGCCGGCCGACGGACGCGGCAGGCGTCGCAGCTGCGCGCCGGCGCACCCTGCGCGCGGCGCCGTGCGGCCAAAGTAGGTCCTCGCGGGCCCGGTGCGAAGCGCGGTGGACATCTTCAGTGTGCTGGTCCGATTGAGGACTGTGTGCGTTGAGGATGCGCCGCCGCCCGGCGCTCGGCGCCGCGACGCCGTCTGCTGCTCGGTCGCCCCAGCGGTTCTCGCTGGTGGTTTGTATCGCAGCTGTGCGGATGTGTTGGCGCGTGCGCTGTGCTGGGAGAGTTCGCTTCGGCACCCAAGTGGGGCTTTTGTCCTTCTGTGGCGCTGGCGTTGGAGCTGCCGGTCACCGTAGGTGGCGCGTGTTGTCTCCCGCCGGCAATGCCACGACAGCACGCTCCCGGGCCTCTGTCGGCAGCGGCAAGCTCAGTTGGGAGCACGGGTGGTCGCACCGAAAGCGTCTACTCGCCTAACTCCGGGCGATTGCGCCTCTCTCGAACCCGACCAAGTACTTGGGACGGCGCTGCGCGCCGCCGGGACCTGAGAGGGTTTCGAGGTGTATTGTGCAGGGGAGCTCAGCCTCCTCCTGTTTGCAGAATGATTGAGCGGACGCTTGCGTGTTCGCGCGGGCCCCCGGGACACACTCCCGGGCGGCCGGCTGCTCAGCTCTAGTTGACGCAGCTCCCTGGTTGATCCTGCCAGTAGTCATATGCTTGTCTCAAAGATTAAGCCATGCATGTCTCAGTACAAGCCGCATTAAGGTGAAACCGCGAATGGCTCATTAAATCAGTTATGGTTCCTTAGATCGTACCCACGTTACTTGGATAACTGTGGTAATTCTAGAGCTAATACATGCAAACAGAGTCCCGACCAGAGATGGAAGGGACGCTTTTATTAGATCAAAACCAATCGGTCGGCTCGTCCGGTCCGTTTGCCTTGGTGACTCTGAATAACTTTGGGCTGATCGCACGGTCCTCGTACCGGCGACGCATCTTTCAAATGTCTGCCTTATCAACTGTCGATGGTAGGTTCTGCGCCTACCATGGTTGTAACGGGTAACGGGGAATCAGGGTTCGATTCCGGAGAGGGAGCCTGAGAAACGGCTACCACATCCAAGGAAGGCAGCAGGCGCGCAAATTACCCACTCCCGGCACGGGGAGGTAGTGACGAAAAATAACGATACGGGACTCATCCGAGGCCCCGTAATCGGAATGAGTACACTTTAAATCCTTTAACGAGTATCTATTGGAGGGCAAGTCTGGTGCCAGCAGCCGCGGTAATTCCAGCTCCAATAGCGTATATTAAAGTTGTTGCGGTTAAAAAGCTCGTAGTTGGATTTGTGTCCCACGCTGTTGGTTCACCGCCCGTCGGTGTTTAACTGGCATGTATCGTGGGACGTCCTGCCGGTGGGGCGAGCTGAAGGCGTGCGACCGCCTCGTGCGTGCTCGTGCGTCCCGAGGCGGACCCCGTTGAAATCCTACCAGGGTGCTCTTTATTGAGTGTCTCGGTGGGCCGGCACGTTTACTTTGAACAAATTAGAGTGCTTAAAGCAGGCAAGCCCGCCTGAATACTGTGTGCATGGAATAATGGAATAGGACCTCGGTTCTATTTTGTTGGTTTTCGGAACCCGAGGTAATGATTAATAGGGACAGGCGGGGGCATTCGTATTGCGACGTTAGAGGTGAAATTCTTGGATCGTCGCAAGACGAACAGAAGCGAAAGCATTTGCCAAGTATGTTTTCATTAATCAAGAACGAAAGTTAGAGGTTCGAAGGCGATCAGATACCGCCCTAGTTCTAACCATAAACGATGCCAGCCAGCGATCCGCCGCAGTTCCTCCGATGACTCGGCGGGCAGCCTCCGGGAAACCAAAGCTTTTGGGTTCCGGGGGAAGTATGGTTGCAAAGCTGAAACTTAAAGGAATTGACGGAAGGGCACCACCAGGAGTGGAGCCTGCGGCTTAATTTGACTCAACACGGGAAACCTCACCAGGCCCGGACACCGGAAGGATTGACAGATTGATAGCTCTTTCTTGATTCGGTGGGTGGTGGTGCATGGCCGTTCTTAGTTGGTGGAGCGATTTGTCTGGTTAATTCCGATAACGAACGAGACTCTAGCCTGCTAACTAGTCGCGTGACATCCTTCGTGCTGTCAGCGATTACTTTTCTTCTTAGAGGGACAGGCGGCTTCTAGCCGC
>NW_025729230.1:22500-25000 GCF_021461385.2 Schistocerca piceifrons
CTAACCCATGTTGTACCTTAACCTAACCCATGTTGTACCTTAACCTAACCCATGTTGTACCTTAACCTAACCCATGTTGTGCCTCAACCTAACCCATGTTGTGCCTCAACCTAACCCATGTTGTGCCTCAACCTAACCCATGTTGTGCCTCAACCTAACCCATGTTGTGCCTTAACCTAACCCATGTTGTGCCTCAACCTAACCCATGTTGTGCCTTAACCTAACCCATGTTGTGCCTTAACCTAACCCATGTTGTGCCTTAACCTAACCCATGTTGTGCCTTAACCTAACCCATGTTGTGCCTTAACCTAACCCATGTTGTGCCTTAACCTAACCCATGTTGTGCCTTAACCTAACCCATGTTGTGCCTTAACCTAACCCATGTTGTGCCTTAACCTAACCCATGTTGTCGCCTTAACGTAACCCACGTTGTCGCCTAAACCTGCTCTGTAATTGTTATACGACTCGTTCAATTACTGTAGTGTTGCCCACCCGCAACCCTCGCAATATAGTTCGCTACTCGCACTGCCCGCACCCCTGTGTATCGCTTCATGTTAAACACCTTGCAAGTCTTGCTCACTTTCCACATGCTCCTGCTGTACACTGTAATGTGGATGGCAGCAGGACGTACATGCCGCCCCTCCCCACGTCCCCACCTTGCCCCCTGCCTTCGCAAGCTGGTTGGTGAGAAGTTTGCATGTTCAATGCCCTTCGCATGCGACGTACTCAGGCTACGTTGTGGTGCGGCCTGTGTCAACTGTCCGCTGATGTCGTACGCGTGAACCACAATCTGTACTGCACATTCGTCCTTATGTACTGAATGATACATCGTGGCACATGTGTGACCGCACAACGACTGCGCCCAAAAACGGCGGACCATACAGTGCAAATATTGTGCACGCAGCTACGTGTCGTCTCCCTATGAGAGCTGGATTGCAGTGTGGTACGCCATAGAGACGTGTGGGAGGAACGGACGCCGTGGATGGCGATCAGCATGAGCTGTCTGTTGATGTATTCGGACCTAGTCGTCTCTCCTCACACACCGTGATGGCATGGTGCACCGCGTTCCATATCTGCGACATGCTACAGAGGCCGGTTGACAGTCGTTCGAGCAATGGACATCGCATACGTACGGGGGCCACCTTCCACGTATTGTCTAGGCGTGCACATTTTGTTGCGTGTATGTGGGCAGACGTAGTGTGGCGTGACACCTGACACAGGCATGCAATAATCGTTGAAGTTGCAAATGGCGATGGACGCCTGCGTTTTCTGGTGAAGTTACGCAAATGAACAAATGGTAACCTGTTGTGGTGCGGTTGTTCTCGCTAGGGGTGAATCGGTGATGGCGACGATAGGTTGAGGTACTAACCGGTTGTTCCAGCGATACCCACCATGCCGACGAAACTGAACGGCATCTGGGTGTGAAGCGATACGCGGCGGTGGCTGGGTGGGACCGTCCCCGGCCGGTGAGGGGGCGCCTCCCGGCGTGCTGGCCGCGCGGTGCGTGGGCGCACGCGCTACAGCCGGCTGGTGGGGGCGGCCAGTGGCAGGCGCGCCGGCCGACGGACGCGGCAGGCGTCGCAGCTGCGCGCCGGCGCACCCTGCGCGCGGCGCCGTGCGGCCAAAGTAGGTCCTCGCGGGCCCGGTGCGAAGCGCGGTGGACATCTTCAGTGTGCTGGTCCGATTGAGGACTGTGTGCGTTGAGGATGCGCCGCCGCCCGGCGCTCGGCGCCGCGACGCCGTCTGCTGCTCGGTCGCCCCAGCGGTTCTCGCTGGTGGTTTGTATCGCAGCTGTGCGGATGTGTTGGCGCGTGCGCTGTGCTGGGAGAGTTCGCTTCGGCACCCAAGTGGGGCTTTTGTCCTTCTGTGGCGCTGGCGTTGGAGCTGCCGGTCACCGTAGGTGGCGCGTGTTGTCTCCCGCCGGCAATGCCACGACAGCACGCTCCCGGGCCTCTGTCGGCAGCGGCAAGCTCAGTTGGGAGCACGGGTGGTCGCACCGAAAGCGTCTACTCGCCTAACTCCGGGCGATTGCGCCTCTCTCGAACCCGACCAAGTACTTGGGACGGCGCTGCGCGCCGCCGGGACCTGAGAGGGTTTCGAGGTGTATTGTGCAGGGGAGCTCAGCCTCCTCCTGTTTGCAGAATGATTGAGCGGACGCTTGCGTGTTCGCGCGGGCCCCCGGGACACACTCCCGGGCGGCCGGCTGCTCAGCTCTAGTTGACGCAGCTCCCTGGTTGATCCTGCCAGTAGTCATATGCTTGTCTCAAAGATTAAGCCATGCATGTCTCAGTACAAGCCGCATTAAGGTGAAACCGCGAATGGCTCATTAAATCAGTTATGGTTCCTTAGATCGTACCCACGTTACTTGGATAACTGTGGTAATTCTAGAGCTAATACATGCAAACAGAGTCCCGACCAGAGATGGAAGGGACGCTTTTATTAGATCAAAACCAATCGGTCGGCTCGTCCGGTCCGTTTGCCTTGGTGACTCTGAATAACT
>NW_025729230.1:35000-37500 GCF_021461385.2 Schistocerca piceifrons
TCCAGTGCATCTTCTCCGCCACATTACACAATCCACACTATCACAACCAGACCAGGAGGTCCGTGCGGAAAATACAATATCCCAGCCTTTCGACATCCACCATTGCGCAGACCAGGCACCAACACCCACACATGTCCTATACAACGGTGCACCCAACATCACAATAGTACCTCCTGTCACAGCGCACAAACAATGACATGAGTCAAAGACACAGGTCTCACACAAGCATAGAATTGGAGCGCCGCCTCTAATAAGCCAAAGGTGCATCCTGACGTGACAAATCTGATCATGTCACAAGCATTCACTTACTATAATCACTATCAACGAACCTGCCGCCCCCGCCCCCCCCCCCCCCCCTACACCTTTCCGTACAACAACGTGTAACCTAACCTAACCTAACCTAACCTATGTTGTACCTTAACCTAACCTATGTTGTACCTTAACCTAACCTATGTTGTACCTTAACCTAACCTATGTTGTACCTTAACCTAACCTATGTTGTACCTTAACCTAACCTATGTTGTACCTTAACCTAACCCATGTTGTACCTTAACCTAACCCATGTTGTACCTTAACCTAACCCATGTTGTACCTTAACCTAACCCATGTTGTACCTTAACCTAACCCATGTTGTACCTTAACCTAACCCATGTTGTGCCTCAACCTAACCCATGTTGTGCCTCAACCTAACCCATGTTGTGCCTCAACCTAACCCATGTTGTGCCTCAACCTAACCCATGTTGTGCCTTAACCTAACCCATGTTGTGCCTCAACCTAACCCATGTTGTGCCTTAACCTAACCCATGTTGTGCCTTAACCTAACCCATGTTGTGCCTTAACCTAACCCATGTTGTGCCTTAACCTAACCCATGTTGTGCCTTAACCTAACCCATGTTGTGCCTTAACCTAACCCATGTTGTGCCTTAACCTAACCCATGTTGTGCCTTAACCTAACCCATGTTGTGCCTTAACCTAACCCATGTTGTCGCCTTAACGTAACCCACGTTGTCGCCTAAACCTGCTCTGTAATTGTTATACGACTCGTTCAATTACTGTAGTGTTGCCCACCCGCAACCCTCGCAATATAGTTCGCTACTCGCACTGCCCGCACCCCTGTGTATCGCTTCATGTTAAACACCTTGCAAGTCTTGCTCACTTTCCACATGCTCCTGCTGTACACTGTAATGTGGATGGCAGCAGGACGTACATGCCGCCCCTCCCCACGTCCCCACCTTGCCCCCTGCCTTCGCAAGCTGGTTGGTGAGAAGTTTGCATGTTCAATGCCCTTCGCATGCGACGTACTCAGGCTACGTTGTGGTGCGGCCTGTGTCAACTGTCCGCTGATGTCGTACGCGTGAACCACAATCTGTACTGCACATTCGTCCTTATGTACTGAATGATACATCGTGGCACATGTGTGACCGCACAACGACTGCGCCCAAAAACGGCGGACCATACAGTGCAAATATTGTGCACGCAGCTACGTGTCGTCTCCCTATGAGAGCTGGATTGCAGTGTGGTACGCCATAGAGACGTGTGGGAGGAACGGACGCCGTGGATGGCGATCAGCATGAGCTGTCTGTTGATGTATTCGGACCTAGTCGTCTCTCCTCACACACCGTGATGGCATGGTGCACCGCGTTCCATATCTGCGACATGCTACAGAGGCCGGTTGACAGTCGTTCGAGCAATGGACATCGCATACGTACGGGGGCCACCTTCCACGTATTGTCTAGGCGTGCACATTTTGTTGCGTGTATGTGGGCAGACGTAGTGTGGCGTGACACCTGACACAGGCATGCAATAATCGTTGAAGTTGCAAATGGCGATGGACGCCTGCGTTTTCTGGTGAAGTTACGCAAATGAACAAATGGTAACCTGTTGTGGTGCGGTTGTTCTCGCTAGGGGTGAATCGGTGATGGCGACGATAGGTTGAGGTACTAACCGGTTGTTCCAGCGATACCCACCATGCCGACGAAACTGAACGGCATCTGGGTGTGAAGCGATACGCGGCGGTGGCTGGGTGGGACCGTCCCCGGCCGGTGAGGGGGCGCCTCCCGGCGTGCTGGCCGCGCGGTGCGTGGGCGCACGCGCTACAGCCGGCTGGTGGGGGCGGCCAGTGGCAGGCGCGCCGGCCGACGGACGCGGCAGGCGTCGCAGCTGCGCGCCGGCGCACCCTGCGCGCGGCGCCGTGCGGCCAAAGTAGGTCCTCGCGGGCCCGGTGCGAAGCGCGGTGGACATCTTCAGTGTGCTGGTCCGATTGAGGACTGTGTGCGTTGAGGATGCGCCGCCGCCCGGCGCTCGGCGCCGCGACGCCGTCTGCTGCTCGGTCGCCCCAGCGGTTCTCGCTGGTGGTTTGTATCGCAGCTGTGCGGATGTGTTGGCGCGTGCGCTGTGCTGGGAGAGTTCGCTTCGGCACCCAAGTGGGGCTTTTGTCCTTCTGTGGCGCTGGCGTTGGAGCTGCCGGTCACCGTAGGTGGCGCGTGTTGTCTCCCGCCGG
>NW_025729230.1:47500-50000 GCF_021461385.2 Schistocerca piceifrons
GCGCAGACCAGGCACCAACACCCACACATGTCCTATACAACGGTGCACCCAACATCACAATAGTACCTCCTGTCACAGCGCACAAACAATGACATGAGTCAAAGACACAGGTCTCACACAAGCATAGAATTGGAGCGCCGCCTCTAATAAGCCAAAGGTGCATCCTGACGTGACAAATCTGATCATGTCACAAGCATTCACTTACTATAATCACTATCAACGAACCTGCCGCCCCCGCCCCCCCCCCCCCTACACCTTTCCGTACAACAACGTGTAACCTAACCTAACCTAACCTAACCTATGTTGTACCTTAACCTAACCTATGTTGTACCTTAACCTAACCTATGTTGTACCTTAACCTAACCTATGTTGTACCTTAACCTAACCTATGTTGTACCTTAACCTAACCTATGTTGTACCTTAACCTAACCCATGTTGTACCTTAACCTAACCCATGTTGTACCTTAACCTAACCCATGTTGTACCTTAACCTAACCCATGTTGTACCTTAACCTAACCCATGTTGTACCTTAACCTAACCCATGTTGTGCCTCAACCTAACCCATGTTGTGCCTCAACCTAACCCATGTTGTGCCTCAACCTAACCCATGTTGTGCCTCAACCTAACCCATGTTGTGCCTTAACCTAACCCATGTTGTGCCTCAACCTAACCCATGTTGTGCCTTAACCTAACCCATGTTGTGCCTTAACCTAACCCATGTTGTGCCTTAACCTAACCCATGTTGTGCCTTAACCTAACCCATGTTGTGCCTTAACCTAACCCATGTTGTGCCTTAACCTAACCCATGTTGTGCCTTAACCTAACCCATGTTGTGCCTTAACCTAACCCATGTTGTGCCTTAACCTAACCCATGTTGTCGCCTTAACGTAACCCACGTTGTCGCCTAAACCTGCTCTGTAATTGTTATACGACTCGTTCAATTACTGTAGTGTTGCCCACCCGCAACCCTCGCAATATAGTTCGCTACTCGCACTGCCCGCACCCCTGTGTATCGCTTCATGTTAAACACCTTGCAAGTCTTGCTCACTTTCCACATGCTCCTGCTGTACACTGTAATGTGGATGGCAGCAGGACGTACATGCCGCCCCTCCCCACGTCCCCACCTTGCCCCCTGCCTTCGCAAGCTGGTTGGTGAGAAGTTTGCATGTTCAATGCCCTTCGCATGCGACGTACTCAGGCTACGTTGTGGTGCGGCCTGTGTCAACTGTCCGCTGATGTCGTACGCGTGAACCACAATCTGTACTGCACATTCGTCCTTATGTACTGAATGATACATCGTGGCACATGTGTGACCGCACAACGACTGCGCCCAAAAACGGCGGACCATACAGTGCAAATATTGTGCACGCAGCTACGTGTCGTCTCCCTATGAGAGCTGGATTGCAGTGTGGTACGCCATAGAGACGTGTGGGAGGAACGGACGCCGTGGATGGCGATCAGCATGAGCTGTCTGTTGATGTATTCGGACCTAGTCGTCTCTCCTCACACACCGTGATGGCATGGTGCACCGCGTTCCATATCTGCGACATGCTACAGAGGCCGGTTGACAGTCGTTCGAGCAATGGACATCGCATACGTACGGGGGCCACCTTCCACGTATTGTCTAGGCGTGCACATTTTGTTGCGTGTATGTGGGCAGACGTAGTGTGGCGTGACACCTGACACAGGCATGCAATAATCGTTGAAGTTGCAAATGGCGATGGACGCCTGCGTTTTCTGGTGAAGTTACGCAAATGAACAAATGGTAACCTGTTGTGGTGCGGTTGTTCTCGCTAGGGGTGAATCGGTGATGGCGACGATAGGTTGAGGTACTAACCGGTTGTTCCAGCGATACCCACCATGCCGACGAAACTGAACGGCATCTGGGTGTGAAGCGATACGCGGCGGTGGCTGGGTGGGACCGTCCCCGGCCGGTGAGGGGGCGCCTCCCGGCGTGCTGGCCGCGCGGTGCGTGGGCGCACGCGCTACAGCCGGCTGGTGGGGGCGGCCAGTGGCAGGCGCGCCGGCCGACGGACGCGGCAGGCGTCGCAGCTGCGCGCCGGCGCACCCTGCGCGCGGCGCCGTGCGGCCAAAGTAGGTCCTCGCGGGCCCGGTGCGAAGCGCGGTGGACATCTTCAGTGTGCTGGTCCGATTGAGGACTGTGTGCGTTGAGGATGCGCCGCCGCCCGGCGCTCGGCGCCGCGACGCCGTCTGCTGCTCGGTCGCCCCAGCGGTTCTCGCTGGTGGTTTGTATCGCAGCTGTGCGGATGTGTTGGCGCGTGCGCTGTGCTGGGAGAGTTCGCTTCGGCACCCAAGTGGGGCTTTTGTCCTTCTGTGGCGCTGGCGTTGGAGCTGCCGGTCACCGTAGGTGGCGCGTGTTGTCTCCCGCCGGCAATGCCACGACAGCACGCTCCCGGGCCTCTGTCGGCAGCGGCAAGCTCAGTTGGGAGCACGGGTGGTCGCACCGAAAGCGTCTACTCGCCTAACTCCGGGCGATTG
>NW_025729230.1:60000-62500 GCF_021461385.2 Schistocerca piceifrons
CAATCTGTACTGCACATTCGTCCTTATGTACTGAATGATACATCGTGGCACATGTGTGACCGCACAACGACTGCGCCCAAAAACGGCGGACCATACAGTGCAAATATTGTGCACGCAGCTACGTGTCGTCTCCCTATGAGAGCTGGATTGCAGTGTGGTACGCCATAGAGACGTGTGGGAGGAACGGACGCCGTGGATGGCGATCAGCATGAGCTGTCTGTTGATGTATTCGGACCTAGTCGTCTCTCCTCACACACCGTGATGGCATGGTGCACCGCGTTCCATATCTGCGACATGCTACAGAGGCCGGTTGACAGTCGTTCGAGCAATGGACATCGCATACGTACGGGGGCCACCTTCCACGTATTGTCTAGGCGTGCACATTTTGTTGCGTGTATGTGGGCAGACGTAGTGTGGCGTGACACCTGACACAGGCATGCAATAATCGTTGAAGTTGCAAATGGCGATGGACGCCTGCGTTTTCTGGTGAAGTTACGCAAATGAACAAATGGTAACCTGTTGTGGTGCGGTTGTTCTCGCTAGGGGTGAATCGGTGATGGCGACGATAGGTTGAGGTACTAACCGGTTGTTCCAGCGATACCCACCATGCCGACGAAACTGAACGGCATCTGGGTGTGAAGCGATACGCGGCGGTGGCTGGGTGGGACCGTCCCCGGCCGGTGAGGGGGCGCCTCCCGGCGTGCTGGCCGCGCGGTGCGTGGGCGCACGCGCTACAGCCGGCTGGTGGGGGCGGCCAGTGGCAGGCGCGCCGGCCGACGGACGCGGCAGGCGTCGCAGCTGCGCGCCGGCGCACCCTGCGCGCGGCGCCGTGCGGCCAAAGTAGGTCCTCGCGGGCCCGGTGCGAAGCGCGGTGGACATCTTCAGTGTGCTGGTCCGATTGAGGACTGTGTGCGTTGAGGATGCGCCGCCGCCCGGCGCTCGGCGCCGCGACGCCGTCTGCTGCTCGGTCGCCCCAGCGGTTCTCGCTGGTGGTTTGTATCGCAGCTGTGCGGATGTGTTGGCGCGTGCGCTGTGCTGGGAGAGTTCGCTTCGGCACCCAAGTGGGGCTTTTGTCCTTCTGTGGCGCTGGCGTTGGAGCTGCCGGTCACCGTAGGTGGCGCGTGTTGTCTCCCGCCGGCAATGCCACGACAGCACGCTCCCGGGCCTCTGTCGGCAGCGGCAAGCTCAGTTGGGAGCACGGGTGGTCGCACCGAAAGCGTCTACTCGCCTAACTCCGGGCGATTGCGCCTCTCTCGAACCCGACCAAGTACTTGGGACGGCGCTGCGCGCCGCCGGGACCTGAGAGGGTTTCGAGGTGTATTGTGCAGGGGAGCTCAGCCTCCTCCTGTTTGCAGAATGATTGAGCGGACGCTTGCGTGTTCGCGCGGGCCCCCGGGACACACTCCCGGGCGGCCGGCTGCTCAGCTCTAGTTGACGCAGCTCCCTGGTTGATCCTGCCAGTAGTCATATGCTTGTCTCAAAGATTAAGCCATGCATGTCTCAGTACAAGCCGCATTAAGGTGAAACCGCGAATGGCTCATTAAATCAGTTATGGTTCCTTAGATCGTACCCACGTTACTTGGATAACTGTGGTAATTCTAGAGCTAATACATGCAAACAGAGTCCCGACCAGAGATGGAAGGGACGCTTTTATTAGATCAAAACCAATCGGTCGGCTCGTCCGGTCCGTTTGCCTTGGTGACTCTGAATAACTTTGGGCTGATCGCACGGTCCTCGTACCGGCGACGCATCTTTCAAATGTCTGCCTTATCAACTGTCGATGGTAGGTTCTGCGCCTACCATGGTTGTAACGGGTAACGGGGAATCAGGGTTCGATTCCGGAGAGGGAGCCTGAGAAACGGCTACCACATCCAAGGAAGGCAGCAGGCGCGCAAATTACCCACTCCCGGCACGGGGAGGTAGTGACGAAAAATAACGATACGGGACTCATCCGAGGCCCCGTAATCGGAATGAGTACACTTTAAATCCTTTAACGAGTATCTATTGGAGGGCAAGTCTGGTGCCAGCAGCCGCGGTAATTCCAGCTCCAATAGCGTATATTAAAGTTGTTGCGGTTAAAAAGCTCGTAGTTGGATTTGTGTCCCACGCTGTTGGTTCACCGCCCGTCGGTGTTTAACTGGCATGTATCGTGGGACGTCCTGCCGGTGGGGCGAGCTGAAGGCGTGCGACCGCCTCGTGCGTGCTCGTGCGTCCCGAGGCGGACCCCGTTGAAATCCTACCAGGGTGCTCTTTATTGAGTGTCTCGGTGGGCCGGCACGTTTACTTTGAACAAATTAGAGTGCTTAAAGCAGGCAAGCCCGCCTGAATACTGTGTGCATGGAATAATGGAATAGGACCTCGGTTCTATTTTGTTGGTTTTCGGAACCCGAGGTAATGATTAATAGGGACAGGCGGGGGCATTCGTATTGCGACGTTAGAGGTGAAATTCTTGGATCGTCGCAAGACGAACAGAAGCGAAAGCATTTGCCAAGTATGTTTT
>NW_025729230.1:70000-72500 GCF_021461385.2 Schistocerca piceifrons
AACGGTGCACCCAACATCACAATAGTACCTCCTGTCACAGCGCACAAACAATGACATGAGTCAAAGACACAGGTCTCACACAAGCATAGAATTGGAGCGCCGCCTCTAATAAGCCAAAGGTGCATCCTGACGTGACAAATCTGATCATGTCACAAGCATTCACTTACTATAATCACTATCAACGAACCTGCCGCCCCCGCCCCCCCCCCCCCCTACACCTTTCCGTACAACAACGTGTAACCTAACCTAACCTAACCTAACCTATGTTGTACCTTAACCTAACCTATGTTGTACCTTAACCTAACCTATGTTGTACCTTAACCTAACCTATGTTGTACCTTAACCTAACCTATGTTGTACCTTAACCTAACCTATGTTGTACCTTAACCTAACCCATGTTGTACCTTAACCTAACCCATGTTGTACCTTAACCTAACCCATGTTGTACCTTAACCTAACCCATGTTGTACCTTAACCTAACCCATGTTGTACCTTAACCTAACCCATGTTGTGCCTCAACCTAACCCATGTTGTGCCTCAACCTAACCCATGTTGTGCCTCAACCTAACCCATGTTGTGCCTCAACCTAACCCATGTTGTGCCTTAACCTAACCCATGTTGTGCCTCAACCTAACCCATGTTGTGCCTTAACCTAACCCATGTTGTGCCTTAACCTAACCCATGTTGTGCCTTAACCTAACCCATGTTGTGCCTTAACCTAACCCATGTTGTGCCTTAACCTAACCCATGTTGTGCCTTAACCTAACCCATGTTGTGCCTTAACCTAACCCATGTTGTGCCTTAACCTAACCCATGTTGTGCCTTAACCTAACCCATGTTGTCGCCTTAACGTAACCCACGTTGTCGCCTAAACCTGCTCTGTAATTGTTATACGACTCGTTCAATTACTGTAGTGTTGCCCACCCGCAACCCTCGCAATATAGTTCGCTACTCGCACTGCCCGCACCCCTGTGTATCGCTTCATGTTAAACACCTTGCAAGTCTTGCTCACTTTCCACATGCTCCTGCTGTACACTGTAATGTGGATGGCAGCAGGACGTACATGCCGCCCCTCCCCACGTCCCCACCTTGCCCCCTGCCTTCGCAAGCTGGTTGGTGAGAAGTTTGCATGTTCAATGCCCTTCGCATGCGACGTACTCAGGCTACGTTGTGGTGCGGCCTGTGTCAACTGTCCGCTGATGTCGTACGCGTGAACCACAATCTGTACTGCACATTCGTCCTTATGTACTGAATGATACATCGTGGCACATGTGTGACCGCACAACGACTGCGCCCAAAAACGGCGGACCATACAGTGCAAATATTGTGCACGCAGCTACGTGTCGTCTCCCTATGAGAGCTGGATTGCAGTGTGGTACGCCATAGAGACGTGTGGGAGGAACGGACGCCGTGGATGGCGATCAGCATGAGCTGTCTGTTGATGTATTCGGACCTAGTCGTCTCTCCTCACACACCGTGATGGCATGGTGCACCGCGTTCCATATCTGCGACATGCTACAGAGGCCGGTTGACAGTCGTTCGAGCAATGGACATCGCATACGTACGGGGGCCACCTTCCACGTATTGTCTAGGCGTGCACATTTTGTTGCGTGTATGTGGGCAGACGTAGTGTGGCGTGACACCTGACACAGGCATGCAATAATCGTTGAAGTTGCAAATGGCGATGGACGCCTGCGTTTTCTGGTGAAGTTACGCAAATGAACAAATGGTAACCTGTTGTGGTGCGGTTGTTCTCGCTAGGGGTGAATCGGTGATGGCGACGATAGGTTGAGGTACTAACCGGTTGTTCCAGCGATACCCACCATGCCGACGAAACTGAACGGCATCTGGGTGTGAAGCGATACGCGGCGGTGGCTGGGTGGGACCGTCCCCGGCCGGTGAGGGGGCGCCTCCCGGCGTGCTGGCCGCGCGGTGCGTGGGCGCACGCGCTACAGCCGGCTGGTGGGGGCGGCCAGTGGCAGGCGCGCCGGCCGACGGACGCGGCAGGCGTCGCAGCTGCGCGCCGGCGCACCCTGCGCGCGGCGCCGTGCGGCCAAAGTAGGTCCTCGCGGGCCCGGTGCGAAGCGCGGTGGACATCTTCAGTGTGCTGGTCCGATTGAGGACTGTGTGCGTTGAGGATGCGCCGCCGCCCGGCGCTCGGCGCCGCGACGCCGTCTGCTGCTCGGTCGCCCCAGCGGTTCTCGCTGGTGGTTTGTATCGCAGCTGTGCGGATGTGTTGGCGCGTGCGCTGTGCTGGGAGAGTTCGCTTCGGCACCCAAGTGGGGCTTTTGTCCTTCTGTGGCGCTGGCGTTGGAGCTGCCGGTCACCGTAGGTGGCGCGTGTTGTCTCCCGCCGGCAATGCCACGACAGCACGCTCCCGGGCCTCTGTCGGCAGCGGCAAGCTCAGTTGGGAGCACGGGTGGTCGCACCGAAAGCGTCTACTCGCCTAACTCCGGGCGATTGCGCCTCTCTCGAACCCGACCAAGTACTTGGGACGGCG
>NW_025729230.1:82500-85000 GCF_021461385.2 Schistocerca piceifrons
AACGACTGCGCCCAAAAACGGCGGACCATACAGTGCAAATATTGTGCACGCAGCTACGTGTCGTCTCCCTATGAGAGCTGGATTGCAGTGTGGTACGCCATAGAGACGTGTGGGAGGAACGGACGCCGTGGATGGCGATCAGCATGAGCTGTCTGTTGATGTATTCGGACCTAGTCGTCTCTCCTCACACACCGTGATGGCATGGTGCACCGCGTTCCATATCTGCGACATGCTACAGAGGCCGGTTGACAGTCGTTCGAGCAATGGACATCGCATACGTACGGGGGCCACCTTCCACGTATTGTCTAGGCGTGCACATTTTGTTGCGTGTATGTGGGCAGACGTAGTGTGGCGTGACACCTGACACAGGCATGCAATAATCGTTGAAGTTGCAAATGGCGATGGACGCCTGCGTTTTCTGGTGAAGTTACGCAAATGAACAAATGGTAACCTGTTGTGGTGCGGTTGTTCTCGCTAGGGGTGAATCGGTGATGGCGACGATAGGTTGAGGTACTAACCGGTTGTTCCAGCGATACCCACCATGCCGACGAAACTGAACGGCATCTGGGTGTGAAGCGATACGCGGCGGTGGCTGGGTGGGACCGTCCCCGGCCGGTGAGGGGGCGCCTCCCGGCGTGCTGGCCGCGCGGTGCGTGGGCGCACGCGCTACAGCCGGCTGGTGGGGGCGGCCAGTGGCAGGCGCGCCGGCCGACGGACGCGGCAGGCGTCGCAGCTGCGCGCCGGCGCACCCTGCGCGCGGCGCCGTGCGGCCAAAGTAGGTCCTCGCGGGCCCGGTGCGAAGCGCGGTGGACATCTTCAGTGTGCTGGTCCGATTGAGGACTGTGTGCGTTGAGGATGCGCCGCCGCCCGGCGCTCGGCGCCGCGACGCCGTCTGCTGCTCGGTCGCCCCAGCGGTTCTCGCTGGTGGTTTGTATCGCAGCTGTGCGGATGTGTTGGCGCGTGCGCTGTGCTGGGAGAGTTCGCTTCGGCACCCAAGTGGGGCTTTTGTCCTTCTGTGGCGCTGGCGTTGGAGCTGCCGGTCACCGTAGGTGGCGCGTGTTGTCTCCCGCCGGCAATGCCACGACAGCACGCTCCCGGGCCTCTGTCGGCAGCGGCAAGCTCAGTTGGGAGCACGGGTGGTCGCACCGAAAGCGTCTACTCGCCTAACTCCGGGCGATTGCGCCTCTCTCGAACCCGACCAAGTACTTGGGACGGCGCTGCGCGCCGCCGGGACCTGAGAGGGTTTCGAGGTGTATTGTGCAGGGGAGCTCAGCCTCCTCCTGTTTGCAGAATGATTGAGCGGACGCTTGCGTGTTCGCGCGGGCCCCCGGGACACACTCCCGGGCGGCCGGCTGCTCAGCTCTAGTTGACGCAGCTCCCTGGTTGATCCTGCCAGTAGTCATATGCTTGTCTCAAAGATTAAGCCATGCATGTCTCAGTACAAGCCGCATTAAGGTGAAACCGCGAATGGCTCATTAAATCAGTTATGGTTCCTTAGATCGTACCCACGTTACTTGGATAACTGTGGTAATTCTAGAGCTAATACATGCAAACAGAGTCCCGACCAGAGATGGAAGGGACGCTTTTATTAGATCAAAACCAATCGGTCGGCTCGTCCGGTCCGTTTGCCTTGGTGACTCTGAATAACTTTGGGCTGATCGCACGGTCCTCGTACCGGCGACGCATCTTTCAAATGTCTGCCTTATCAACTGTCGATGGTAGGTTCTGCGCCTACCATGGTTGTAACGGGTAACGGGGAATCAGGGTTCGATTCCGGAGAGGGAGCCTGAGAAACGGCTACCACATCCAAGGAAGGCAGCAGGCGCGCAAATTACCCACTCCCGGCACGGGGAGGTAGTGACGAAAAATAACGATACGGGACTCATCCGAGGCCCCGTAATCGGAATGAGTACACTTTAAATCCTTTAACGAGTATCTATTGGAGGGCAAGTCTGGTGCCAGCAGCTGCGGTAATTCCAGCTCCAATAGCGTATATTAAAGTTGTTGCGGTTAAAAAGCTCGTAGTTGGATTTGTGTCCCACGCTGTTGGTTCACCGCCCGTCGGTGTTTAACTGGCATGTATCGTGGGACGTCCTGCCGGTGGGGCGAGCTGAAGGCGTGCGACCGCCTCGTGCGTGCTCGTGCGTCCCGAGGCGGACCCCGTTGAAATCCTACCAGGGTGCTCTTTATTGAGTGTCTCGGTGGGCCGGCACGTTTACTTTGAACAAATTAGAGTGCTTAAAGCAGGCAAGCCCGCCTGAATACTGTGTGCATGGAATAATGGAATAGGACCTCGGTTCTATTTTGTTGGTTTTCGGAACCCGAGGTAATGATTAATAGGGACAGGCGGGGGCATTCGTATTGCGACGTTAGAGGTGAAATTCTTGGATCGTCGCAAGACGAACAGAAGCGAAAGCATTTGCCAAGTATGTTTTCATTAATCAAGAACGAAAGTTAGAGGTTCGAAGGCGATCAGATACCGCCCTAGTTCTAACCATAA
>NW_025729230.1:92500-95000 GCF_021461385.2 Schistocerca piceifrons
GACACAGGTCTCACACAAGCATAGAATTGGAGCGCCGCCTCTAATAAGCCAAAGGTGCATCCTGACGTGACAAATCTGATCATGTCACAAGCATTCACTTACTATAATCACTATCAACGAACCTGCCGCCCCCGCCCCCCCCCCCCCCCTACACCTTTCCGTACAACAACGTGTAACCTAACCTAACCTAACCTAACCTATGTTGTACCTTAACCTAACCTATGTTGTACCTTAACCTAACCTATGTTGTACCTTAACCTAACCTATGTTGTACCTTAACCTAACCTATGTTGTACCTTAACCTAACCTATGTTGTACCTTAACCTAACCTATGTTGTACCTTAACCTAACCCATGTTGTACCTTAACCTAACCCTAACCATGTTGTACCTTAACCTAACCCATGTTGTACCTTAACCTAACCCATGTTGTACCTTAACCTAACCCATGTTGTACCTTAACCTAACCCATGTTGTACCTTAACCTAACCCATGTTGTACCTTAACCTAACCCATGTTGTGCCTCAACCTAACCCATGTTGTGCCTCAACCTAACCCATGTTGTGCCTCAACCTAACCCATGTTGTGCCTCAACCTAACCCATGTTGTGCCTCAACCTAACCCATGTTGTGCCTAACCTAACCCATGTTGTGCCTTAACCTAACCCATGTTGTGCCTTAACCTAACCCATGTTGTGCCTTAACCTAACCCATGTTGTGCCTTAACCTAACCCATGTTGTGCCTTAACCTAACCCATGTCTGTGCCTTAACCTAACCCATGTTGTCGCCTTAACGTAACCCACGTTGTCGCCTAAACTGCTCTGTAATTGTTATACGACTCGTTCAATTACTGTAGTGTTGCCCACCCGCAACCCTCGCAATATAGTTCGCTACTCGCACTGCCCGCACCCCTGTGTATCGCTTCATGTTAAACACCTTGCAAGTCTTGCTCACTTTCCACATGCTCCTGCTGTACACTGTAATGTGGATGGCAGCAGGACGTACATGCCGCCCCTCCCCACGTCCCCACCTTGCCCCCTGCCTTCGCAAGCTGGTTGGTGAGAAGTTTGCATGTTCAATGCCCTTCGCATGCGACGTACTCAGGCTACGTTGTGGTGCGGCTGTGTCAACTGTCCGCTGATGTCGTACGCGTGAACCACAATCTGTACTGCACATTCGTCCTTATGTACTGAATGATACATCGTGGCACATGTGTGACCGCACAACGACTGCGCCCAAAAACGGCGGACCATACAGTGCAAATATTGTGCACGCAGCTACGTGTCGTCTCCCTATGAGAGCTGGATTGCAGTGTGGTACGCCATAGAGACGTGTGGGAGGAACGGACGCCGTGGATGGCGATCAGCATGAGCTGTCTGTTGATGTATTCGGACCTAGTCGTCTCTCCTCACACACCGTGATGGCATGGTGCACCGCGTTCCATATCTGCGACATGCTACAGAGGCCGGTTGACAGTCGTTCGAGCAATGGACATCGCATACGTACGGGGGCCACCTTCCACGTATTGTCTAGGCGTGCACATTTTGTTGCGTGTATGTGGGCAGACGTAGTGTGGCGTGACACCTGACACAGGCATGCAATAATCGTTGAAGTTGCAAATGGCGATGGACGCTGCGTTTTCTGGTGAAGTTACGCAAATGAACAAATGGTAACCTGTTGTGGTGCGGTTGTTCTCGCTAGGGGTGAATCGGTGATGGCGACGATAGGTTGAGGTACTAACCGGTTGTTCCAGCGATACCCACCATGCCGACGAAACTGAACGGCATCTGGGTGTGAAGCGATACGCGGCGGTGGCTGGGTGGGACCGTCCCCGGCCGGTGAGGGGGCGCCTCCCGGCGTGCTGGCCGCGCGGTGCGTGGGCGCACGCGCTACAGCCGGCTGGTGGGGGCGGCCAGTGGCAGGCGCGCCGGCCGACGGACGCGGCAGGCGTCGCAGCTGCGCGCCGGCGCACCCTGCGCGCGGCGCCGTGCGGCCAAAGTAGGTCCTCGCGGGCCCGGTGCGAAGCGCGGTGGACATCTTCAGTGTGCTGGTCCGATTGAGGACTGTGTGCGTTGAGGATGCGCCGCCGCCCGGCGCTCGGCGCCGCGACGCCGTCTGCTGCTCGGTCGCCCCAGCGGTTCTCGCTGGTGGTTTGTATCGCAGCTGTGCGGATGTGTTGGCGCGTGCGCTGTGCTGGGAGAGTTCGCTTCGGCACCCAAGTGGGGCTTTTGTCCTTCTGTGGCGCTGGCGTTGGAGCTGCCGGTCACCGTAGGTGGCGCGTGTTGTCTCCCGCCGGCAATGCCACGACAGCACGCTCCCGGGCCTCTGTCGGCAGCGGCAAGCTCAGTTGGGAGCACGGGTGGTCGCACCGAAAGCGTCTACTCGCCTAACTCCGGGCGATTGCGCCTCTCTCGAACCCGACCAAGTACTTGGGACGGCGCTGCGCGCCGCCGGGACCTGAGAGGGTTTCGAGGTGTATTGTGCAGGGGAGCTCAGCCTCCT
>NW_025729230.1:105000-107500 GCF_021461385.2 Schistocerca piceifrons
GTGCACGCAGCTACGTGTCGTCTCCCTATGAGAGCTGGATTGCAGTGTGGTACGCCATAGAGACGTGTGGGAGGAACGGACGCCGTGGATGGCGATCAGCATGAGCTGTCTGTTGATGTATTCGGACCTAGTCGTCTCTCCTCACACACCGTGATGGCATGGTGCACCGCGTTCCATATCTGCGACATGCTACAGAGGCCGGTTGACAGTCGTTCGAGCAATGGACATCGCATACGTACGGGGGCCACCTTCCACGTATTGTCTAGGCGTGCACATTTTGTTGCGTGTATGTGGGCAGACGTAGTGTGGCGTGACACCTGACACAGGCATGCAATAATCGTTGAAGTTGCAAATGGCGATGGACGCCTGCGTTTTCTGGTGAAGTTACGCAAATGAACAAATGGTAACCTGTTGTGGTGCGGTTGTTCTCGCTAGGGGTGAATCGGTGATGGCGACGATAGGTTGAGGTACTAACCGGTTGTTCCAGCGATACCCACCATGCCGACGAAACTGAACGGCATCTGGGTGTGAAGCGATACGCGGCGGTGGCTGGGTGGGACCGTCCCCGGCCGGTGAGGGGGCGCCTCCCGGCGTGCTGGCCGCGCGGTGCGTGGGCGCACGCGCTACAGCCGGCTGGTGGGGGCGGCCAGTGGCAGGCGCGCCGGCCGACGGACGCGGCAGGCGTCGCAGCTGCGCGCCGGCGCACCCTGCGCGCGGCGCCGTGCGGCCAAAGTAGGTCCTCGCGGGCCCGGTGCGAAGCGCGGTGGACATCTTCAGTGTGCTGGTCCGATTGAGGACTGTGTGCGTTGAGGATGCGCCGCCGCCCGGCGCTCGGCGCCGCGACGCCGTCTGCTGCTCGGTCGCCCCAGCGGTTCTCGCTGGTGGTTTGTATCGCAGCTGTGCGGATGTGTTGGCGCGTGCGCTGTGCTGGGAGAGTTCGCTTCGGCACCCAAGTGGGGCTTTTGTCCTTCTGTGGCGCTGGCGTTGGAGCTGCCGGTCACCGTAGGTGGCGCGTGTTGTCTCCCGCCGGCAATGCCACGACAGCACGCTCCCGGGCCTCTGTCGGCAGCGGCAAGCTCAGTTGGGAGCACGGGTGGTCGCACCGAAAGCGTCTACTCGCCTAACTCCGGGCGATTGCGCCTCTCTCGAACCCGACCAAGTACTTGGGACGGCGCTGCGCGCCGCCGGGACCTGAGAGGGTTTCGAGGTGTATTGTGCAGGGGAGCTCAGCCTCCTCCTGTTTGCAGAATGATTGAGCGGACGCTTGCGTGTTCGCGCGGGCCCCCGGGACACACTCCCGGGCGGCCGGCTGCTCAGCTCTAGTTGACGCAGCTCCCTGGTTGATCCTGCCAGTAGTCATATGCTTGTCTCAAAGATTAAGCCATGCATGTCTCAGTACAAGCCGCATTAAGGTGAAACCGCGAATGGCTCATTAAATCAGTTATGGTTCCTTAGATCGTACCCACGTTACTTGGATAACTGTGGTAATTCTAGAGCTAATACATGCAAACAGAGTCCCGACCAGAGATGGAAGGGACGCTTTTATTAGATCAAAACCAATCGGTCGGCTCGTCCGGTCCGTTTGCCTTGGTGACTCTGAATAACTTTGGGCTGATCGCACGGTCCTCGTACCGGCGACGCATCTTTCAAATGTCTGCCTTATCAACTGTCGATGGTAGGTTCTGCGCCTACCATGGTTGTAACGGGTAACGGGGAATCAGGGTTCGATTCCGGAGAGGGAGCCTGAGAAACGGCTACCACATCCAAGGAAGGCAGCAGGCGCGCAAATTACCCACTCCCGGCACGGGGAGGTAGTGACGAAAAATAACGATACGGGACTCATCCGAGGCCCCGTAATCGGAATGAGTACACTTTAAATCCTTTAACGAGTATCTATTGGAGGGCAAGTCTGGTGCCAGCAGCCGCGGTAATTCCAGCTCCAATAGCGTATATTAAAGTTGTTGCGGTTAAAAAGCTCGTAGTTGGATTTGTGTCCCACGCTGTTGGTTCACCGCCCGTCGGTGTTTAACTGGCATGTATCGTGGGACGTCCTGCCGGTGGGGCGAGCTGAAGGCGTGCGACCGCCTCGTGCGTGCTCGTGCGTCCCGAGGCGGACCCCGTTGAAATCCTACCAGGGTGCTCTTTATTGAGTGTCTCGGTGGGCCGGCACGTTTACTTTGAACAAATTAGAGTGCTTAAAGCAGGCAAGCCCGCCTGAATACTGTGTGCATGGAATAATGGAATAGGACCTCGGTTCTATTTTGTTGGTTTTCGGAACCCGAGGTAATGATTAATAGGGACAGGCGGGGGCATTCGTATTGCGACGTTAGAGGTGAAATTCTTGGATCGTCGCAAGACGAACAGAAGCGAAAGCATTTGCCAAGTATGTTTTCATTAATCAAGAACGAAAGTTAGAGGTTCGAAGGCGATCAGATACCGCCCTAGTTCTAACCATAAACGATGCCAGCCAGCGATCCGCCGCAGTTCCTCCGATGACTCG
>NW_025729230.1:112500-117500 GCF_021461385.2 Schistocerca piceifrons
CCTGAGTTGAGCGCGGTGGTTGGGCGAGGGTATGAGGGTAAGTCTCACGACGATCCCGGAACCCTGCGGTCCTCCCGCCGCAGTTCCTCACGTCTTGGACGACGTTAAAAGTCCCCGGAGCGCCTACCGTGCATCTGCGCCCGGTTTCCGTCAGCCGTGCCTGCCTGGGAGGGATCGCGACCCGAGCCGCCGAGGGCCTTTCGCCGTGCCTTGAGGCACGTTCCGTCAAACCGTGAGGTGGTGACATCGAGCGGCTAGGTTAGATGGGCGCGATCTTCTGAAAGTCTGGGGGACCGGCCCGGCACCTGAGTAGGACCGGGTCCTAGGCCATTAGGTGGGAACCTGGCCTAGTAAGAGGTGAAGCGCGGGAGGTGAATCCGCCTTCCCGGAGTGCGGGGGGCACTCGGCGGGGAAGGGACGGGAGAAATCTCGGGAGACACGGCTGGCGAGGAGGACAAGGACGTTGGGAACGGCGCCCTTAACCTATGCAGCTAGATAAAATGCCCTTGGTCCCGGGGCAGGACTGGTGGACAAGCTGCTTTGCCCCCCCTCATGCCCGTGGAACCGGTCGGGGGTTATCAGACGGGTCTTCTTTTTCTCACTCTCTTAAAAATCATGGCTGACGACAAAGAGAGTGATGCTGGCGCTTCGGAGCATGATGCTCCTATTTTCGAGGATGACGTGGGCGATGATATGTCGGTCGTTGACCGACATTCACACTTCCTTCGACTATTCGATCGAAGTGTAAAACACGGCAAAATAAATGCCGAGCAAGTAAGAGTGCTCAAGGAGACTATTGCGCAATGGGCGTTAGCCCACGCGCGACTAGAAGGCAAGTACTCTGAAGTACAAGCCGAAAACGAGAGACTAAGAAAAGAACTACAAAAGCCTGTTAAGACATATGCAGCAGCTGCTGCAACTTCTACAGTGAGACAAAAAGTGCAGGAGGTAATAAAGCAGAACGTTGAGAAAGTTGTCCCGACCTTGTTTGTTAAACCAAAAAAGGGAGAGGATATAAAGAAAGCAAAAGAAAACTTTGAAAAAAGTATAAACCCAAAGAAAGATAAAATAAGAATAAATGCAGTAAGAACAACAAAAAATTTATTAATTGTAGAAGTAGCCTCCCCAGAAGATTCAGACAAACTAATAAATAATCCACAGTTAAAACAGCACTTCACTTGTGAGAAACCGCGAAAAAGGCGTCCACTAATGATGTTATATGATATACCGACATACATGACACAGGATGATATCATGGATTGCATTTACACACAAAATTTCGAAGAACAGATGAAACGAGAGGAATTCTTAGAAAAGTTTAAACTGAGATTTAAGACTGGTCCTCGTGATCGTACAACTGTACATCACGTTGCGGAAATAGCACCAGAGATGAGGAAAATTATAATTAAGACCAATAGACTGTACGTTGGGTACAGTGCAGTTTCCATAAAAGACTACACAGCGGTACCTAGATGTACCAAATGTCAAGATTACGGCCATGTGGCCAAGTACTGTGAAATTAAAAATTCAGTCTGTGCACATTGTGGCCATGACGGCCATGACAAGAAAAACTGTTCAAGACAGGCCTCCCCCCCGGTCTGCATACCTTGCATGTACAGAAAGAGAACATGTCGCACACCTGGAAAGGAATGTGCGACATACAAACTACTATTGCAACGACAGATACAACGCACCGATTATGGAGAACCATAAGAAGGGTGCGAAAAAGAACCATAAATCTCCTAGCAAGAAAGCAAGGGACGCGGAGCGTTGGTGGAGGTTAATTTCCAACAGGTCAGAATCGGCCCGGGATGGGCCCCCTGTGCCACCTGTGGCATTGGGGGCTACTGGAGGTGCGAGCAGCGCGGGGCCAGCGACAGCTGAATCCTTGCCGGTCGAGGAAGAAGAGAGGACGGCGCCCTCGGCGAGTACAGAAGCAGACCAAACACGTAGTGTAGATATTTTGATAGATAATTTGGTGTCAGGTGGTGGTCCCTTGCAGATGCTAACCCTATCCCAGTCTGTAGATACACCTTGTAACAAAGTAGATAAACAAACATATAATGCATGTCCTCCCAGAGATGTATACAATATGTGTGAAGACGCAATAAAGTTATCACGACTAGAGGAGCCGTCTACTTTGATGGTTGCTCTGAGACAGCTTGTACGTGCTGGGCACCCAAACGGGAAGAAAATAACATTTCCAACTCTGGAGGACGTTGATTGCATACAGCTGGCATCTTTAAATCTGCCATGTGATCACAAAGAGTTACTGATTCTAGTTCACAGGGTCTTTCAAAGACGGGGCAGGGTTTTTGACATAGAAAAGCTTTATAGAGAGATGGTAATGATGTACGGGAGAATTGGTTTTGATCCCTACAAGAAGTGGCCTGAAGATCACTATTATACTAGACATCCGTAATGGCATCCGTCAAGGTTTATCAATTAAATGCTATGAGAAGTAATACCGTCACACAGGAACTTAGAAAAATGACTGAAGAAAACGAGGTAGATATAATACTAATACAGGAGCCTTACTCCGCCTCTGGCAAGGTCACTGGCTTTCCTGTGACGGCTCAGGTTATCTCAACAGGGGCAAATCCCATGTCTACCATAATAATTTTGAACAAATTAATTAAAACAACTGTTATAACACAATTTTGTACTTCTCATATCTCAGTAGTTCAAGTTAATCTAATGAACACGACCTGGTATTTAGTAAATGTTTATTGCCAATTTAGAGATAACATTGAACCCTATTTGCAACATCTCTCTCGTGTCCTGAGAGCGCTACAAGGAAATCTAGTAATAATAACTATGGACAGCAATGCCAAATCCTCGTTGTGGCATAGTCCTGTACAAGATGCTCGAGGTAGTGCACTCGAGGACCTGATAATGGAGCACCACCTCCAGGTGGAGAACCTACCTGGAAATCCACCCACATACAGAAGTAGAGCGGGTGCAGAATCACATATTGATGTAACATTATCCACGGAAAATGTAAGAGATAAGATCAGAAACTGGCATGTACACGATGGACACACAACAAGTGATCATAACTTGATAGAATTTGTAATTTCACTAGGAGTAGTACATGTTTCTGACGAATGGATAATGCAATTAGACTATGGGAAAGCCAATTGGGACCTGCTCGAGGCGGAGTTCCGTCCTCCAGAGTTGGTAAATAATGCTTTTGTCCTCGATGAAGCAGTTGAAGTTCTTGTAACCTCTATAAAGACGGCTGTTGCTGCCTCTGTGCCATTAAAGAAGAGGTACATCCGCAGAGCGACAGCTCCGTGGACTCCTGAGCTTACCAGGCTTCGGCAGGGTATGAGGAGAGCTCGTCGTCTCTATCAACGGGCCTTTACCCAGGACGCAAGACAGTATCACTTGGCAATTTACAGGAGGCAAAAAAGAAATTTTCAGGAATCCTTGATAAAGCACAGACAGAAAAGTTGGGAGGACTTTGTCCACTCGCATCTTGTTTTGGACCCCTGGGGGGTTCCATACAAGATTGTGAGGGAGAAGATCCACTCACCAATGCTCCTGTCAACAGTGAGGATAGCGGACACAGATATAATGACGACAAACTGGCAACAGACTGCTGAGGAATTACTCAGAGTTCTCTTGCCAGATGACGATCGAGGAAACGACACTGAAAGGCAAGCCATGCTGAGACAGGCAGCTGAGGAGCCATACTATAATGAATTAAATGTCTACCCCTTCTCACAGGAGGAGGTAGTAAATGCAGTAAATTCCTTCGCCAGGCGGAAGGCTCCAGGACCAGACGCAATTCCTGCGGAGGTCCTGCAGCATCTGGTACGTAAGTTGGCTCCATGTCTCACAGTTATTTTCAACCACTGCTTAGAAACTCAACGCTTCCCAACGAAATGGAAAACTGCGGAGGTCGTCATTATTAAGAAAGATCCGAATAAAGATCCTACAGTCCCTAAGTCGTATAGACCGATCTGCCTGCTGGATGTCCTGGGAAAGACTCTGGAGAAGCTACTCGTGCATAGACTGTCAAGCCACAGAATACTGCGCGGCATGAGCGAGTTGCAGTACGGCTTTAGGAAGGGTAAATCGACATCAGATGCCATTAACAAAGTAGCCGACACGGCTCGCTCCTCCACCAGTCGGTATGTATTAGGAATCACGGTGGATATATCTGGTGCCTTCGATAGCCTGTGGTGGCCGGCGCTCTTCTCCCGTTTGCGGGAAATTGAGTGTCCGGTGTCACTATATGGCTGTCTGAGGGATTACTGTCAACATAGAGTTGCTAGGATCTCCGCTCCAGGTACTGTAGTGTCCAAACCTATAACGAAGGGATGCCCACAGGGTTCAGTGTGTGGCCCCATTTTTTGGGACATAAACATGGACCCTTTGTTGCATGCATTACAAGAAAGCAATGCAGTGCTTGGTGCGGTTGCCTATGCTGATGACCTCTTCATAATGGTGGAGGGTAACAGTCGTCTGGAAGTAGAAAATCGAGCTGCACTTGCATCAGAAATATTAATGCGGTGGTGCAGTGACTCTAAGTTACAGATTGCACCACATAAGTCATCATATATATTGCTAAAGGGAAAGCTTGCACGTGATCCCACAGTAAGAATAAACAACAGAATAGTCACAAGACAAAAAACCTTAAGATATCTAGGCGTATATATCGATGAGGCCTGGTCATATACTCCACATATAGGTCATGTTGCGATAAAGGCCACAAATATCTTTAACAAGTTGATAAGTATAGGCCAAAGACGATTCCATGTACCACCTGTGGCTACCAAAATGTATCATAACTCTATCCTCGCACCGATTGTGGGGTATGGGGCCAGTGTGTGGGCCCACAGGCTCGCTCTGGTGAGACCCGCACAGTCGGTAAGACGTATACAACGTAACATCATTATACGTTGTGTTGGTGCCTTCGGCACCACACCTACAGACGCTCTACTTGTTCTAATGGGCTTCTGCCCATTAGACATACTTATAAGACAGAATGC
>NW_025729230.1:122500-125000 GCF_021461385.2 Schistocerca piceifrons
TTAACCTAACCCATGTTGTACCTTAACCTAACCCATGTTGTACCTTAACCTAACCCATGTTGTACCTTAACCTAACCCATGTTGTACCTTAACCTAACCCATGTTGTGCCTCAACCTAACCCATGTTGTGCCTCAACCTAACCCATGTTGTGCCTCAACCTAACCCATGTTGTGCCTCAACCTAACCCATGTTGTGCCTTAACCTAACCCATGTTGTGCCTCAACCTAACCCATGTTGTGCCTTAACCTAACCCATGTTGTGCCTTAACCTAACCCATGTTGTGCCTTAACCTAACCCATGTTGTGCCTTAACCTAACCCATGTTGTGCCTTAACCTAACCCATGTTGTGCCTTAACCTAACCCATGTTGTGCCTTAACCTAACCCATGTTGTGCCTTAACCTAACCCATGTTGTGCCTTAACCTAACCCATGTTGTCGCCTTAACGTAACCCACGTTGTCGCCTAAACCTGCTCTGTAATTGTTATACGACTCGTTCAATTACTGTAGTGTTGCCCACCCGCAACCCTCGCAATATAGTTCGCTACTCGCACTGCCCGCACCCCTGTGTATCGCTTCATGTTAAACACCTTGCAAGTCTTGCTCACTTTCCACATGCTCCTGCTGTACACTGTAATGTGGATGGCAGCAGGACGTACATGCCGCCCCTCCCCACGTCCCCACCTTGCCCCCTGCCTTCGCAAGCTGGTTGGTGAGAAGTTTGCATGTTCAATGCCCTTCGCATGCGACGTACTCAGGCTACGTTGTGGTGCGGCCTGTGTCAACTGTCCGCTGATGTCGTACGCGTGAACCACAATCTGTACTGCACATTCGTCCTTATGTACTGAATGATACATCGTGGCACATGTGTGACCGCACAACGACTGCGCCCAAAAACGGCGGACCATACAGTGCAAATATTGTGCACGCAGCTACGTGTCGTCTCCCTATGAGAGCTGGATTGCAGTGTGGTACGCCATAGAGACGTGTGGGAGGAACGGACGCCGTGGATGGCGATCAGCATGAGCTGTCTGTTGATGTATTCGGACCTAGTCGTCTCTCCTCACACACCGTGATGGCATGGTGCACCGCGTTCCATATCTGCGACATGCTACAGAGGCCGGTTGACAGTCGTTCGAGCAATGGACATCGCATACGTACGGGGGCCACCTTCCACGTATTGTCTAGGCGTGCACATTTTGTTGCGTGTATGTGGGCAGACGTAGTGTGGCGTGACACCTGACACAGGCATGCAATAATCGTTGAAGTTGCAAATGGCGATGGACGCCTGCGTTTTCTGGTGAAGTTACGCAAATGAACAAATGGTAACCTGTTGTGGTGCGGTTGTTCTCGCTAGGGGTGAATCGGTGATGGCGACGATAGGTTGAGGTACTAACCGGTTGTTCCAGCGATACCCACCATGCCGACGAAACTGAACGGCATCTGGGTGTGAAGCGATACGCGGCGGTGGCTGGGTGGGACCGTCCCCGGCCGGTGAGGGGGCGCCTCCCGGCGTGCTGGCCGCGCGGTGCGTGGGCGCACGCGCTACAGCCGGCTGGTGGGGGCGGCCAGTGGCAGGCGCGCCGGCCGACGGACGCGGCAGGCGTCGCAGCTGCGCGCCGGCGCACCCTGCGCGCGGCGCCGTGCGGCCAAAGTAGGTCCTCGCGGGCCCGGTGCGAAGCGCGGTGGACATCTTCAGTGTGCTGGTCCGATTGAGGACTGTGTGCGTTGAGGATGCGCCGCCGCCCGGCGCTCGGCGCCGCGACGCCGTCTGCTGCTCGGTCGCCCCAGCGGTTCTCGCTGGTGGTTTGTATCGCAGCTGTGCGGATGTGTTGGCGCGTGCGCTGTGCTGGGAGAGTTCGCTTCGGCACCCAAGTGGGGCTTTTGTCCTTCTGTGGCGCTGGCGTTGGAGCTGCCGGTCACCGTAGGTGGCGCGTGTTGTCTCCCGCCGGCAATGCCACGACAGCACGCTCCCGGGCCTCTGTCGGCAGCGGCAAGCTCAGTTGGGAGCACGGGTGGTCGCACCGAAAGCGTCTACTCGCCTAACTCCGGGCGATTGCGCCTCTCTCGAACCCGACCAAGTACTTGGGACGGCGCTGCGCGCCGCCGGGACCTGAGAGGGTTTCGAGGTGTATTGTGCAGGGGAGCTCAGCCTCCTCCTGTTTGCAGAATGATTGAGCGGACGCTTGCGTGTTCGCGCGGGCCCCCGGGACACACTCCCGGGCGGCCGGCTGCTCAGCTCTAGTTGACGCAGCTCCCTGGTTGATCCTGCCAGTAGTCATATGCTTGTCTCAAAGATTAAGCCATGCATGTCTCAGTACAAGCCGCATTAAGGTGAAACCGCGAATGGCTCATTAAATCAGTTATGGTTCCTTAGATCGTACCCACGTTACTTGGATAACTGTGGTAATTCTAGAGCTAATACATGCAAACAGAGTCCCGACCAGAGATGGAAGGGACGCTTTTATTAGATCAAAACCAATCGGTCGGCTCGTCCGGTC
>NW_025729230.1:132500-137500 GCF_021461385.2 Schistocerca piceifrons
AAGGCTGCAGCCTCTGTCGACCATAGCACCCAATCTCCAGTGGCTCTGCCGCACGAAGCCGTGGACCGGCAATGACGCCACCCGCACCCGTTCGTGCACCACCCCAACCGCCAAACTCGCACCTCCAGCGGATGAACGGCGGACGTTTCCCGCACTCGTAAAGTGCAATCCACCCCTATAACTTGCGTTTCATGAAGAGTTATTTCCAATATGCGACATTCCCGCTGTCCGTATACATGAGCCGCGACCTGTACCACTTACGAGCGAGAGACGCGATCGCGTTGCTCACTGTACGGCGTCCGATACCGAGCCATCAGCATGTCGGTCCCCATGCGCGTTGCACTCGCACTCGCAGTCGCAAAAACGTGGGGCAAATATATTACGCGGAAGAGTTATAACAGACCGAGCCCCACTGCATGGGGGGAGTCTTTGTCACTAATGTACACAGATGGAACATTTTGGACTGGAACCAGATTACCCGTACACACGGCGCTGATTAGTAATCAATGCAGAGCCATCAAACTACAGCAAATATACACAACTGTCCGTATACATGCTGAAAGAGTCTGCCCAAAATGGGAACCACACGTCAGCCAGACACTCTGATCACGCACCACTCTCTGCTTCTAACAGGCGCACATACAATATGTAAGCACCAGCATGGAACAACATCCAGTGCATCTTCTCCGCCACATTACACAATCCACACTATCACAACCAGACCAGGAGGTCCGTGCGGAAAATACAATATCCCAGCCTTTCGACATCCACCATTGCGCAGACCAGGCACCAACACCCACACATGTCCTATACAACGGTGCACCCAACATCACAATAGTACCTCCTGTCACAGCGCACAAACAATGACATGAGTCAAAGACACAGGTCTCACACAAGCATAGAATTGGAGCGCCGCCTCTAATAAGCCAAAGGTGCATCCTGACGTGACAAATCTGATCATGTCACAAGCATTCACTTACTATAATCACTATCAACGAACCTGCCGCCCCCGCCCCCCCCCCCCTACACCTTTCCGTACAACAACGTGTAACCTAACCTAACCTAACCTAACCTATGTTGTACCTTAACCTAACCTATGTTGTACCTTAACCTAACCTATGTTGTACCTTAACCTAACCTATGTTGTACCTTAACCTAACCTATGTTGTACCTTAACCTAACCTATGTTGTACCTTAACCTAACCTATGTTGTACCTTAACCTAACCCATGTTGTACCTTAACCTAACCCATGTTGTACCTTAACCTAACCCATGTTGTACCTTAACCTAACCCATGTTGTACCTTAACCTAACCCATGTTGTACCTTAACCTAACCCATGTTGTGCCTCAACCTAACCCATGTTGTGCCTCAACCTAACCCATGTTGTGCCTCAACCTAACCCATGTTGTGCCTCAACCTAACCCATGTTGTGCCTTAACCTAACCCATGTTGTGCCTCAACCTAACCCATGTTGTGCCTTAACCTAACCCATGTTGTGCCTTAACCTAACCCATGTTGTGCCTTAACCTAACCCATGTTGTGCCTTAACCTAACCCATGTTGTGCCTTAACCTAACCCATGTTGTGCCTTAACCTAACCCATGTTGTGCCTTAACCTAACCCATGTTGTGCCTTAACCTAACCCATGTTGTCGCCTTAACGTAACCCACGTTGTCGCCTAAACCTGCTCTGTAATTGTTATACGACTCGTTCAATTACTGTAGTGTTGCCCACCCGCAACCCTCGCAATATAGTTCGCTACTCGCACTGCCCGCACCCCTGTGTATCGCTTCATGTTAAACACCTTGCAAGTCTTGCTCACTTTCCACATGCTCCTGCTGTACACTGTAATGTGGATGGCAGCAGGACGTACATGCCGCCCCTCCCCACGTCCCCACCTTGCCCCCTGCCTTCGCAAGCTGGTTGGTGAGAAGTTTGCATGTTCAATGCCCTTCGCATGCGACGTACTCAGGCTACGTTGTGGTGCGGCCTGTGTCAACTGTCCGCTGATGTCGTACGCGTGAACCACAATCTGTACTGCACATTCGTCCTTATGTACTGAATGATACATCGTGGCACATGTGTGACCGCACAACGACTGCGCCCAAAAACGGCGGACCATACAGTGCAAATATTGTGCACGCAGCTACGTGTCGTCTCCCTATGAGAGCTGGATTGCAGTGTGGTACGCCATAGAGACGTGTGGGAGGAACGGACGCCGTGGATGGCGATCAGCATGAGCTGTCTGTTGATGTATTCGGACCTAGTCGTCTCTCCTCACACACCGTGATGGCATGGTGCACCGCGTTCCATATCTGCGACATGCTACAGAGGCCGGTTGACAGTCGTTCGAGCAATGGACATCGCATACGTACGGGGGCCACCTTCCACGTATTGTCTAGGCGTGCACATTTTGTTGCGTGTATGTGGGCAGACGTAGTGTGGCGTGACACCTGACACAGGCATGCAATAATCGTTGAAGTTGCAAATGGCGATGGACGCCTGCGTTTTCTGGTGAAGTTACGCAAATGAACAAATGGTAACCTGTTGTGGTGCGGTTGTTCTCGCTAGGGGTGAATCGGTGATGGCGACGATAGGTTGAGGTACTAACCGGTTGTTCCAGCGATACCCACCATGCCGACGAAACTGAACGGCATCTGGGTGTGAAGCGATACGCGGCGGTGGCTGGGTGGGACCGTCCCCGGCCGGTGAGGGGGCGCCTCCCGGCGTGCTGGCCGCGCGGTGCGTGGGCGCACGCGCTACAGCCGGCTGGTGGGGGCGGCCAGTGGCAGGCGCGCCGGCCGACGGACGCGGCAGGCGTCGCAGCTGCGCGCCGGCGCACCCTGCGCGCGGCGCCGTGCGGCCAAAGTAGGTCCTTGCGGGCCCGGTGCGAAGCGCGGTGGACATCTTCAGTGTGCTGGTCCGATTGAGGACTGTGTGCGTTGAGGATGCGCCGCCGCCCGGCGCTCGGCGCCGCGACGCCGTCTGCTGCTCGGTCGCCCCAGCGGTTCTCGCTGGTGGTTTGTATCGCAGCTGTGCGGATGTGTTGGCGCGTGCGCTGTGCTGGGAGAGTTCGCTTCGGCACCCAAGTGGGGCTTTTGTCCTTCTGTGGCGCTGGCGTTGGAGCTGCCGGTCACCGTAGGTGGCGCGTGTTGTCTCCCGCCGGCAATGCCACGACAGCACGCTCCCGGGCCTCTGTCGGCAGCGGCAAGCTCAGTTGGGAGCACGGGTGGTCGCACCGAAAGCGTCTACTCGCCTAACTCCGGGCGATTGCGCCTCTCTCGAACCCGACCAAGTACTTGGGACGGCGCTGCGCGCCGCCGGGACCTGAGAGGGTTTCGAGGTGTATTGTGCAGGGGAGCTCAGCCTCCTCCTGTTTGCAGAATGATTGAGCGGACGCTTGCGTGTTCGCGCGGGCCCCCGGGACACACTCCCGGGCGGCCGGCTGCTCAGCTCTAGTTGACGCAGCTCCCTGGTTGATCCTGCCAGTAGTCATATGCTTGTCTCAAAGATTAAGCCATGCATGTCTCAGTACAAGCCGCATTAAGGTGAAACCGCGAATGGCTCATTAAATCAGTTATGGTTCCTTAGATCGTACCCACGTTACTTGGATAACTGTGGTAATTCTAGAGCTAATACATGCAAACAGAGTCCCGACCAGAGATGGAAGGGACGCTTTTATTAGATCAAAACCAATCGGTCGGCTCGTCCGGTCCGTTTGCCTTGGTGACTCTGAATAACTTTGGGCTGATCGCACGGTCCTCGTACCGGCGACGCATCTTTCAAATGTCTGCCTTATCAACTGTCGATGGTAGGTTCTGCGCCTACCATGGTTGTAACGGGTAACGGGGAATCAGGGTTCGATTCCGGAGAGGGAGCCTGAGAAACGGCTACCACATCCAAGGAAGGCAGCAGGCGCGCAAATTACCCACTCCCGGCACGGGGAGGTAGTGACGAAAAATAACGATACGGGACTCATCCGAGGCCCCGTAATCGGAATGAGTACACTTTAAATCCTTTAACGAGTATCTATTGGAGGGCAAGTCTGGTGCCAGCAGCCGCGGTAATTCCAGCTCCAATAGCGTATATTAAAGTTGTTGCGGTTAAAAAGCTCGTAGTTGGATTTGTGTCCCACGCTGTTGGTTCACCGCCCGTCGGTGTTTAACTGGCATGTATCGTGGGACGTCCTGCCGGTGGGGCGAGCTGAAGGCGTGCGACCGCCTCGTGCGTGCTCGTGCGTCCCGAGGCGGACCCCGTTGAAATCCTACCAGGGTGCTCTTTATTGAGTGTCTCGGTGGGCCGGCACGTTTACTTTGAACAAATTAGAGTGCTTAAAGCAGGCAAGCCCGCCTGAATACTGTGTGCATGGAATAATGGAATAGGACCTCGGTTCTATTTTGTTGGTTTTCGGAACCCGAGGTAATGATTAATAGGGACAGGCGGGGGCATTCGTATTGCGACGTTAGAGGTGAAATTCTTGGATCGTCGCAAGACGAACAGAAGCGAAAGCATTTGCCAAGTATGTTTTCATTAATCAAGAACGAAAGTTAGAGGTTCGAAGGCGATCAGATACCGCCCTAGTTCTAACCATAAACGATGCCAGCCAGCGATCCGCCGCAGTTCCTCCGATGACTCGGCGGGCAGCCTCCGGGAAACCAAAGCTTTTGGGTTCCGGGGGAAGTATGGTTGCAAAGCTGAAACTTAAAGGAATTGACGGAAGGGCACCACCAGGAGTGGAGCCTGCGGCTTAATTTGACTCAACACGGGAAACCTCACCAGGCCCGGACACCGGAAGGATTGACAGATTGATAGCTCTTTCTTGATTCGGTGGGTGGTGGTGCATGGCCGTTCTTAGTTGGTGGAGCGATTTGTCTGGTTAATTCCGATAACGAACGAGACTCTAGCCTGCTAACTAGTCGCGTGACATCCTTCGTGCTGTCAGCGATTACTTTTCTTCTTAGAGGGACAGGCGGCTTCTAGCCGCACGAGATTGAGCAAT
>NW_025729230.1:145000-147500 GCF_021461385.2 Schistocerca piceifrons
CTTAACCTAACCCATGTTGTACCTTAACCTAACCCATGTTGTGCCTCAACCTAACCCATGTTGTGCCTCAACCTAACCCATGTTGTGCCTCAACCTAACCCATGTTGTGCCTTAACCTAACCCATGTTGTGCCTCAACCTAACCCATGTTGTGCCTTAACCTAACCCATGTTGTGCCTTAACCTAACCCATGTTGTGCCTTAACCTAACCCATGTTGTGCCTTAACCTAACCCATGTTGTGCCTTAACCTAACCCATGTTGTGCCTTAACCTAACCCATGTTGTGCCTTAACCTAACCCATGTTGTCGCCTTAACGTAACCCACGTTGTCGCCTAAACCTGCTCTGTAATTGTTATACGACTCGTTCAATTACTGTAGTGTTGCCCACCCGCAACCCTCGCAATATAGTTCGCTACTCGCACTGCCCGCACCCCTGTGTATCGCTTCATGTTAAACACCTTGCAAGTCTTGCTCACTTTCCACATGCTCCTGCTGTACACTGTAATGTGGATGGCAGCAGGACGTACATGCCGCCCCTCCCCACGTCCCCACCTTGCCCCCTGCCTTCGCAAGCTGGTTGGTGAGAAGTTTGCATGTTCAATGCCCTTCGCATGCGACGTACTCAGGCTACGTTGTGGTGCGGCCTGTGTCAACTGTCCGCTGATGTCGTACGCGTGAACCACAATCTGTACTGCACATTCGTCCTTATGTACTGAATGATACATCGTGGCACATGTGTGACCGCACAACGACTGCGCCCAAAAACGGCGGACCATACAGTGCAAATATTGTGCACGCAGCTACGTGTCGTCTCCCTATGAGAGCTGGATTGCAGTGTGGTACGCCATAGAGACGTGTGGGAGGAACGGACGCCGTGGATGGCGATCAGCATGAGCTGTCTGTTGATGTATTCGGACCTAGTCGTCTCTCCTCACACACCGTGATGGCATGGTGCACCGCGTTCCATATCTGCGACATGCTACAGAGGCCGGTTGACAGTCGTTCGAGCAATGGACATCGCATACGTACGGGGGCCACCTTCCACGTATTGTCTAGGCGTGCACATTTTGTTGCGTGTATGTGGGCAGACGTAGTGTGGCGTGACACCTGACACAGGCATGCAATAATCGTTGAAGTTGCAAATGGCGATGGACGCCTGCGTTTTCTGGTGAAGTTACGCAAATGAACAAATGGTAACCTGTTGTGGTGCGGTTGTTCTCGCTAGGGGTGAATCGGTGATGGCGACGATAGGTTGAGGTACTAACCGGTTGTTCCAGCGATACCCACCATGCCGACGAAACTGAACGGCATCTGGGTGTGAAGCGATACGCGGCGGTGGCTGGGTGGGACCGTCCCCGGCCGGTGAGGGGGCGCCTCCCGGCGTGCTGGCCGCGCGGTGCGTGGGCGCACGCGCTACAGCCGGCTGGTGGGGGCGGCCAGTGGCAGGCGCGCCGGCCGACGGACGCGGCAGGCGTCGCAGCTGCGCGCCGGCGCACCCTGCGCGCGGCGCCGTGCGGCCAAAGTAGGTCCTCGCGGGCCCGGTGCGAAGCGCGGTGGACATCTTCAGTGTGCTGGTCCGATTGAGGACTGTGTGCGTTGAGGATGCGCCGCCGCCCGGCGCTCGGCGCCGCGACGCCGTCTGCTGCTCGGTCGCCCCAGCGGTTCTCGCTGGTGGTTTGTATCGCAGCTGTGCGGATGTGTTGGCGCGTGCGCTGTGCTGGGAGAGTTCGCTTCGGCACCCAAGTGGGGCTTTTGTCCTTCTGTGGCGCTGGCGTTGGAGCTGCCGGTCACCGTAGGTGGCGCGTGTTGTCTCCCGCCGGCAATGCCACGACAGCACGCTCCCGGGCCTCTGTCGGCAGCGGCAAGCTCAGTTGGGAGCACGGGTGGTCGCACCGAAAGCGTCTACTCGCCTAACTCCGGGCGATTGCGCCTCTCTCGAACCCGACCAAGTACTTGGGACGGCGCTGCGCGCCGCCGGGACCTGAGAGGGTTTCGAGGTGTATTGTGCAGGGGAGCTCAGCCTCCTCCTGTTTGCAGAATGATTGAGCGGACGCTTGCGTGTTCGCGCGGGCCCCCGGGACACACTCCCGGGCGGCCGGCTGCTCAGCTCTAGTTGACGCAGCTCCCTGGTTGATCCTGCCAGTAGTCATATGCTTGTCTCAAAGATTAAGCCATGCATGTCTCAGTACAAGCCGCATTAAGGTGAAACCGCGAATGGCTCATTAAATCAGTTATGGTTCCTTAGATCGTACCCACGTTACTTGGATAACTGTGGTAATTCTAGAGCTAATACATGCAAACAGAGTCCCGACCAGAGATGGAAGGGACGCTTTTATTAGATCAAAACCAATCGGTCGGCTCGTCCGGTCCGTTTGCCTTGGTGACTCTGAATAACTTTGGGCTGATCGCACGGTCCTCGTACCGGCGACGCATCTTTCAAATGTCTGCCTTATCAACTGTCGATGGTAGGTTCTGCGCCTACCATGGTTGTAACGGGTAA
>NW_025729230.1:155000-160000 GCF_021461385.2 Schistocerca piceifrons
ATGAACGGCGGACGTTTCCCGCACTCGTAAAGTGCAATCCACCCCTATAACTTGCGTTTCATGAAGAGTTATTTCCAATATGCGACATTCCCGCTGTCCGTATACATGAGCCGCGACCTGTACCACTTACGAGCGAGAGACGCGATCGCGTTGCTCACTGTACGGCGTCCGATACCGAGCCATCAGCATGTCGGTCCCCATGCGCGTTGCACTCGCACTCGCAGTCGCAAAAACGTGGGGCAAATATATTACGCGGAAGAGTTATAACAGACCGAGCCCCACTGCATGGGGGGAGTCTTTGTCACTAATGTACACAGATGGAACATTTTGGACTGGAACCAGATTACCCGTACACACGGCGCTGATTAGTAATCAATGCAGAGCCATCAAACTACAGCAAATATACACAACTGTCCGTATACATGCTGAAAGAGTCTGCCCAAAATGGGAACCACACGTCAGCCAGACACTCTGATCACGCACCACTCTCTGCTTCTAACAGGCGCACATACAATATGTAAGCACCAGCATGGAACAACATCCAGTGCATCTTCTCCGCCACATTACACAATCCACACTATCACAACCAGACCAGGAGGTCCGTGCGGAAAATACAATATCCCAGCCTTTCGACATCCACCATTGCGCAGACCAGGCACCAACACCCACACATGTCCTATACAACGGTGCACCCAACATCACAATAGTACCTCCTGTCACAGCGCACAAACAATGACATGAGTCAAAGACACAGGTCTCACACAAGCATAGAATTGGAGCGCCGCCTCTAATAAGCCAAAGGTGCATCCTGACGTGACAAATCTGATCATGTCACAAGCATTCACTTACTATAATCACTATCAACGAACCTGCCGCCCCCGCCCCCCCCCCCCCCTACACCTTTCCGTACAACAACGTGTAACCTAACCTAACCTAACCTAACCTATGTTGTACCTTAACCTAACCTATGTTGTACCTTAACCTAACCTATGTTGTACCTTAACCTAACCTATGTTGTACCTTAACCTAACCTATGTTGTACCTTAACCTAACCTATGTTGTACCTTAACCTAACCCATGTTGTACCTTAACCTAACCCATGTTGTACCTTAACCTAACCCATGTTGTACCTTAACCTAACCCATGTTGTACCTTAACCTAACCCATGTTGTACCTTAACCTAACCCATGTTGTGCCTCAACCTAACCCATGTTGTGCCTCAACCTAACCCATGTTGTGCCTCAACCTAACCCATGTTGTGCCTCAACCTAACCCATGTTGTGCCTTAACCTAACCCATGTTGTGCCTCAACCTAACCCATGTTGTGCCTTAACCTAACCCATGTTGTGCCTTAACCTAACCCATGTTGTGCCTTAACCTAACCCATGTTGTGCCTTAACCTAACCCATGTTGTGCCTTAACCTAACCCATGTTGTGCCTTAACCTAACCCATGTTGTGCCTTAACCTAACCCATGTTGTGCCTTAACCTAACCCATGTTGTGCCTTAACCTAACCCATGTTGTCGCCTTAACGTAACCCACGTTGTCGCCTAAACCTGCTCTGTAATTGTTATACGACTCGTTCAATTACTGTAGTGTTGCCCACCCGCAACCCTCGCAATATAGTTCGCTACTCGCACTGCCCGCACCCCTGTGTATCGCTTCATGTTAAACACCTTGCAAGTCTTGCTCACTTTCCACATGCTCCTGCTGTACACTGTAATGTGGATGGCAGCAGGACGTACATGCCGCCCCTCCCCACGTCCCCACCTTGCCCCCTGCCTTCGCAAGCTGGTTGGTGAGAAGTTTGCATGTTCAATGCCCTTCGCATGCGACGTACTCAGGCTACGTTGTGGTGCGGCCTGTGTCAACTGTCCGCTGATGTCGTACGCGTGAACCACAATCTGTACTGCACATTCGTCCTTATGTACTGAATGATACATCGTGGCACATGTGTGACCGCACAACGACTGCGCCCAAAAACGGCGGACCATACAGTGCAAATATTGTGCACGCAGCTACGTGTCGTCTCCCTATGAGAGCTGGATTGCAGTGTGGTACGCCATAGAGACGTGTGGGAGGAACGGACGCCGTGGATGGCGATCAGCATGAGCTGTCTGTTGATGTATTCGGACCTAGTCGTCTCTCCTCACACACCGTGATGGCATGGTGCACCGCGTTCCATATCTGCGACATGCTACAGAGGCCGGTTGACAGTCGTTCGAGCAATGGACATCGCATACGTACGGGGGCCACCTTCCACGTATTGTCTAGGCGTGCACATTTTGTTGCGTGTATGTGGGCAGACGTAGTGTGGCGTGACACCTGACACAGGCATGCAATAATCGTTGAAGTTGCAAATGGCGATGGACGCCTGCGTTTTCTGGTGAAGTTACGCAAATGAACAAATGGTAACCTGTTGTGGTGCGGTTGTTCTCGCTAGGGGTGAATCGGTGATGGCGACGATAGGTTGAGGTACTAACCGGTTGTTCCAGCGATACCCACCATGCCGACGAAACTGAACGGCATCTGGGTGTGAAGCGATACGCGGCGGTGGCTGGGTGGGACCGTCCCCGGCCGGTGAGGGGGCGCCTCCCGGCGTGCTGGCCGCGCGGTGCGTGGGCGCACGCGCTACAGCCGGCTGGTGGGGGCGGCCAGTGGCAGGCGCGCCGGCCGACGGACGCGGCAGGCGTCGCAGCTGCGCGCCGGCGCACCCTGCGCGCGGCGCCGTGCGGCCAAAGTAGGTCCTCGCGGGCCCGGTGCGAAGCGCGGTGGACATCTTCAGTGTGCTGGTCCGATTGAGGACTGTGTGCGTTGAGGATGCGCCGCCGCCCGGCGCTCGGCGCCGCGACGCCGTCTGCTGCTCGGTCGCCCCAGCGGTTCTCGCTGGTGGTTTGTATCGCAGCTGTGCGGATGTGTTGGCGCGTGCGCTGTGCTGGGAGAGTTCGCTTCGGCACCCAAGTGGGGCTTTTGTCCTTCTGTGGCGCTGGCGTTGGAGCTGCCGGTCACCGTAGGTGGCGCGTGTTGTCTCCCGCCGGCAATGCCACGACAGCACGCTCCCGGGCCTCTGTCGGCAGCGGCAAGCTGAGTTGGGAGCACGGGTGGTCGCACCGAAAGCGTCTACTCGCCTAACTCCGGGCGATTGCGCCTCTCTCGAACCCGACCAAGTACTTGGGACGGCGCTGCGCGCCGCCGGGACCTGAGAGGGTTTCGAGGTGTATTGTGCAGGGGAGCTCAGCCTCCTCCTGTTTGCAGAATGATTGAGCGGACGCTTGCGTGTTCGCGCGGGCCCCCGGGACACACTCCCGGGCGGCCGGCTGCTCAGCTCTAGTTGACGCAGCTCCCTGGTTGATCCTGCCAGTAGTCATATGCTTGTCTCAAAGATTAAGCCATGCATGTCTCAGTACAAGCCGCATTAAGGTGAAACCGCGAATGGCTCATTAAATCAGTTATGGTTCCTTAGATCGTACCCACGTTACTTGGATAACTGTGGTAATTCTAGAGCTAATACATGCAAACAGAGTCCCGACCAGAGATGGAAGGGACGCTTTTATTAGATCAAAACCAATCGGTCGGCTCGTCCGGTCCGTTTGCCTTGGTGACTCTGAATAACTTTGGGCTGATCGCACGGTCCTCGTACCGGCGACGCATCTTTCAAATGTCTGCCTTATCAACTGTCGATGGTAGGTTCTGCGCCTACCATGGTTGTAACGGGTAACGGGGAATCAGGGTTCGATTCCGGAGAGGGAGCCTGAGAAACGGCTACCACATCCAAGGAAGGCAGCAGGCGCGCAAATTACCCACTCCCGGCACGGGGAGGTAGTGACGAAAAATAACGATACGGGACTCATCCGAGGCCCCGTAATCGGAATGAGTACACTTTAAATCCTTTAACGAGTATCTATTGGAGGGCAAGTCTGGTGCCAGCAGCCGCGGTAATTCCAGCTCCAATAGCGTATATTAAAGTTGTTGCGGTTAAAAAGCTCGTAGTTGGATTTGTGTCCCACGCTGTTGGTTCACCGCCCGTCGGTGTTTAACTGGCATGTATCGTGGGACGTCCTGCCGGTGGGGCGAGCTGAAGGCGTGCGACCGCCTCGTGCGTGCTCGTGCGTCCCGAGGCGGACCCCGTTGAAATCCTACCAGGGTGCTCTTTATTGAGTGTCTCGGTGGGCCGGCACGTTTACTTTGAACAAATTAGAGTGCTTAAAGCAGGCAAGCCCGCCTGAATACTGTGTGCATGGAATAATGGAATAGGACCTCGGTTCTATTTTGTTGGTTTTCGGAACCCGAGGTAATGATTAATAGGGACAGGCGGGGGCATTCGTATTGCGACGTTAGAGGTGAAATTCTTGGATCGTCGCAAGACGAACAGAAGCGAAAGCATTTGCCAAGTATGTTTTCATTAATCAAGAACGAAAGTTAGAGGTTCGAAGGCGATCAGATACCGCCCTAGTTCTAACCATAAACGATGCCAGCCAGCGATCCGCCGCAGTTCCTCCGATGACTCGGCGGGCAGCCTCCGGGAAACCAAAGCTTTTGGGTTCCGGGGGAAGTATGGTTGCAAAGCTGAAACTTAAAGGAATTGACGGAAGGGCACCACCAGGAGTGGAGCCTGCGGCTTAATTTGACTCAACACGGGAAACCTCACCAGGCCCGGACACCGGAAGGATTGACAGATTGATAGCTCTTTCTTGATTCGGTGGGTGGTGGTGCATGGCCGTTCTTAGTTGGTGGAGCGATTTGTCTGGTTAATTCCGATAACGAACGAGACTCTAGCCTGCTAACTAGTCGCGTGACATCCTTCGTGCTGTCAGCGATTACTTTTCTTCTTAGAGGGACAGGCGGCTTCTAGCCGCACGAGATTGAGCAATAACAGGTCTGTGATGCCCTTAGATGTTCTGGGCCGCACGCGCGCTACACTGAAGGAATCAGCGTGTCTTCCTAGGCCGAAAGGTCGGGGTAACCCGCTGAACCTCCTTCGTGCTAGGGATTGGGGCTTG
>NW_025729230.1:167500-170000 GCF_021461385.2 Schistocerca piceifrons
TGTGCCTCAACCTAACCCATGTTGTGCCTCAACCTAACCCATGTTGTGCCTCAACCTAACCCATGTTGTGCCTTAACCTAACCCATGTTGTGCCTTAACCTAACCCATGTTGTGCCTTAACCTAACCCATGTTGTGCCTTAACCTAACCCATGTTGTGCCTTAACCTAACCCATGTTGTGCCTTAACCTAACCCATGTTGTGCCTTAACCTAACCCATGTTGTGCCTTAACCTAACCCATGTTGTGCCTTAACCTAACCCATGTTGTCGCCTTAACGTAACCCACGTTGTCGCCTAAACCTGCTCTGTAATTGTTATACGACTCGTTCAATTACTGTAGTGTTGCCCACCCGCAACCCTCGCAATATAGTTCGCTACTCGCACTGCCCGCACCCCTGTGTATCGCTTCATGTTAAACACCTTGCAAGTCTTGCTCACTTTCCACATGCTCCTGCTGTACACTGTAATGTGGATGGCAGCAGGACGTACATGCCGCCCCTCCCCACGTCCCCACCTTGCCCCCTGCCTTCGCAAGCTGGTTGGTGAGAAGTTTGCATGTTCAATGCCCTTCGCATGCGACGTACTCAGGCTACGTTGTGGTGCGGCCTGTGTCAACTGTCCGCTGATGTCGTACGCGTGAACCACAATCTGTACTGCACATTCGTCCTTATGTACTGAATGATACATCGTGGCACATGTGTGACCGCACAACGACTGCGCCCAAAAACGGCGGACCATACAGTGCAAATATTGTGCACGCAGCTACGTGTCGTCTCCCTATGAGAGCTGGATTGCAGTGTGGTACGCCATAGAGACGTGTGGGAGGAACGGACGCCGTGGATGGCGATCAGCATGAGCTGTCTGTTGATGTATTCGGACCTAGTCGTCTCTCCTCACACACCGTGATGGCATGGTGCACCGCGTTCCATATCTGCGACATGCTACAGAGGCCGGTTGACAGTCGTTCGAGCAATGGACATCGCATACGTACGGGGGCCACCTTCCACGTATTGTCTAGGCGTGCACATTTTGTTGCGTGTATGTGGGCAGACGTAGTGTGGCGTGACACCTGACACAGGCATGCAATAATCGTTGAAGTTGCAAATGGCGATGGACGCCTGCGTTTTCTGGTGAAGTTACGCAAATGAACAAATGGTAACCTGTTGTGGTGCGGTTGTTCTCGCTAGGGGTGAATCGGTGATGGCGACGATAGGTTGAGGTACTAACCGGTTGTTCCAGCGATACCCACCATGCCGACGAAACTGAACGGCATCTGGGTGTGAAGCGATACGCGGCGGTGGCTGGGTGGGACCGTCCCCGGCCGGTGAGGGGGCGCCTCCCGGCGTGCTGGCCGCGCGGTGCGTGGGCGCACGCGCTACAGCCGGCTGGTGGGGGCGGCCAGTGGCAGGCGCGCCGGCCGACGGACGCGGCAGGCGTCGCAGCTGCGCGCCGGCGCACCCTGCGCGCGGCGCCGTGCGGCCAAAGTAGGTCCTCGCGGGCCCGGTGCGAAGCGCGGTGGACATCTTCAGTGTGCTGGTCCGATTGAGGACTGTGTGCGTTGAGGATGCGCCGCCGCCCGGCGCTCGGCGCCGCGACGCCGTCTGCTGCTCGGTCGCCCCAGCGGTTCTCGCTGGTGGTTTGTATCGCAGCTGTGCGGATGTGTTGGCGCGTGCGCTGTGCTGGGAGAGTTCGCTTCGGCACCCAAGTGGGGCTTTTGTCCTTCTGTGGCGCTGGCGTTGGAGCTGCCGGTCACCGTAGGTGGCGCGTGTTGTCTCCCGCCGGCAATGCCACGACAGCACGCTCCCGGGCCTCTGTCGGCAGCGGCAAGCTCAGTTGGGAGCACGGGTGGTCGCACCGAAAGCGTCTACTCGCCTAACTCCGGGCGATTGCGCCTCTCTCGAACCCGACCAAGTACTTGGGACGGCGCTGCGCGCCGCCGGGACCTGAGAGGGTTTCGAGGTGTATTGTGCAGGGGAGCTCAGCCTCCTCCTGTTTGCAGAATGATTGAGCGGACGCTTGCGTGTTCGCGCGGGCCCCCGGGACACACTCCCGGGCGGCCGGCTGCTCAGCTCTAGTTGACGCAGCTCCCTGGTTGATCCTGCCAGTAGTCATATGCTTGTCTCAAAGATTAAGCCATGCATGTCTCAGTACAAGCCGCATTAAGGTGAAACCGCGAATGGCTCATTAAATCAGTTATGGTTCCTTAGATCGTACCCACGTTACTTGGATAACTGTGGTAATTCTAGAGCTAATACATGCAAACAGAGTCCCGACCAGAGATGGAAGGGACGCTTTTATTAGATCAAAACCAATCGGTCGGCTCGTCCGGTCCGTTTGCCTTGGTGACTCTGAATAACTTTGGGCTGATCGCACGGTCCTCGTACCGGCGACGCATCTTTCAAATGTCTGCCTTATCAACTGTCGATGGTAGGTTCTGCGCCTACCATGGTTGTAACGGGTAACGGGGAATCAGGGTTCGATTCCGGAGAGGGAGCCTGAGA
>NW_025729230.1:177500-182500 GCF_021461385.2 Schistocerca piceifrons
CCACCCCTATAACTTGCGTTTCATGAAGAGTTATTTCCAATATGCGACATTCCCGCTGTCCGTATACATGAGCCGCGACCTGTACCACTTACGAGCGAGAGACGCGATCGCGTTGCTCACTGTACGGCGTCCGATACCGAGCCATCAGCATGTCGGTCCCCATGCGCGTTGCACTCGCACTCGCAGTCGCAAAAACGTGGGGCAAATATATTACGCGGAAGAGTTATAACAGACCGAGCCCCACTGCATGGGGGGAGTCTTTGTCACTAATGTACACAGATGGAACATTTTGGACTGGAACCAGATTACCCGTACACACGGCGCTGATTAGTAATCAATGCAGAGCCATCAAACTACAGCAAATATACACAACTGTCCGTATACATGCTGAAAGAGTCTGCCCAAAATGGGAACCACACGTCAGCCAGACACTCTGATCACGCACCACTCTCTGCTTCTAACAGGCGCACATACAATATGTAAGCACCAGCATGGAACAACATCCAGTGCATCTTCTCCGCCACATTACACAATCCACACTATCACAACCAGACCAGGAGGTCCGTGCGGAAAATACAATATCCCAGCCTTTCGACATCCACCATTGCGCAGACCAGGCACCAACACCCACACATGTCCTATACAACGGTGCACCCAACATCACAATAGTACCTCCTGTCACAGCGCACAAACAATGACATGAGTCAAAGACACAGGTCTCACACAAGCATAGAATTGGAGCGCCGCCTCTAATAAGCCAAAGGTGCATCCTGACGTGACAAATCTGATCATGTCACAAGCATTCACTTACTATAATCACTATCAACGAACCTGCCGCCCCCGCCCCCCCCCCCCCCCTACACCTTTCCGTACAACAACGTGTAACCTAACCTAACCTAACCTAACCTATGTTGTACCTTAACCTAACCTATGTTGTACCTTAACCTAACCTATGTTGTACCTTAACCTAACCTATGTTGTACCTTAACCTAACCTATGTTGTACCTTAACCTAACCTATGTTGTACCTTAACCTAACCTATGTTGTACCTTAACCTAACCCATGTTGTACCTTAACCTAACCCATGTTGTACCTTAACCTAACCCATGTTGTACCTTAACCTAACCCATGTTGTACCTTAACCTAACCCATGTTGTACCTTAACCTAACCCATGTTGTGCCTCAACCTAACCCATGTTGTGCCTCAACCTAACCCATGTTGTGCCTCAACCTAACCCATGTTGTGCCTCAACCTAACCCATGTTGTGCCTTAACCTAACCCATGTTGTGCCTCAACCTAACCCATGTTGTGCCTTAACCTAACCCATGTTGTGCCTTAACCTAACCCATGTTGTGCCTTAACCTAACCCATGTTGTGCCTTAACCTAACCCATGTTGTGCCTTAACCTAACCCATGTTGTGCCTTAACCTAACCCATGTTGTGCCTTAACCTAACCCATGTTGTGCCTTAACCTAACCCATGTTGTGCCTTAACCTAACCCATGTTGTCGCCTTAACGTAACCCACGTTGTCGCCTAAACCTGCTCTGTAATTGTTATACGACTCGTTCAATTACTGTAGTGTTGCCCACCCGCAACCCTCGCAATATAGTTCGCTACTCGCACTGCCCGCACCCCTGTGTATCGCTTCATGTTAAACACCTTGCAAGTCTTGCTCACTTTCCACATGCTCCTGCTGTACACTGTAATGTGGATGGCAGCAGGACGTACATGCCGCCCCTCCCCACGTCCCCACCTTGCCCCCTGCCTTCGCAAGCTGGTTGGTGAGAAGTTTGCATGTTCAATGCCCTTCGCATGCGACGTACTCAGGCTACGTTGTGGTGCGGCCTGTGTCAACTGTCCGCTGATGTCGTACGCGTGAACCACAATCTGTACTGCACATTCGTCCTTATGTACTGAATGATACATCGTGGCACATGTGTGACCGCACAACGACTGCGCCCAAAAACGGCGGACCATACAGTGCAAATATTGTGCACGCAGCTACGTGTCGTCTCCCTATGAGAGCTGGATTGCAGTGTGGTACGCCATAGAGACGTGTGGGAGGAACGGACGCCGTGGATGGCGATCAGCATGAGCTGTCTGTTGATGTATTCGGACCTAGTCGTCTCTCCTCACACACCGTGATGGCATGGTGCACCGCGTTCCATATCTGCGACATGCTACAGAGGCCGGTTGACAGTCGTTCGAGCAATGGACATCGCATACGTACGGGGGCCACCTTCCACGTATTGTCTAGGCGTGCACATTTTGTTGCGTGTATGTGGGCAGACGTAGTGTGGCGTGACACCTGACACAGGCATGCAATAATCGTTGAAGTTGCAAATGGCGATGGACGCCTGCGTTTTCTGGTGAAGTTACGCAAATGAACAAATGGTAACCTGTTGTGGTGCGGTTGTTCTCGCTAGGGGTGAATCGGTGATGGCGACGATAGGTTGAGGTACTAACCGGTTGTTCCAGCGATACCCACCATGCCGACGAAACTGAACGGCATCTGGGTGTGAAGCGATACGCGGCGGTGGCTGGGTGGGACCGTCCCCGGCCGGTGAGGGGGCGCCTCCCGGCGTGCTGGCCGCGCGGTGCGTGGGCGCACGCGCTACAGCCGGCTGGTGGGGGCGGCCAGTGGCAGGCGCGCCGGCCGACGGACGCGGCAGGCGTCGCAGCTGCGCGCCGGCGCACCCTGCGCGCGGCGCCGTGCGGCCAAAGTAGGTCCTCGCGGGCCCGGTGCGAAGCGCGGTGGACATCTTCAGTGTGCTGGTCCGATTGAGGACTGTGTGCGTTGAGGATGCGCCGCCGCCCGGCGCTCGGCGCCGCGACGCCGTCTGCTGCTCGGTCGCCCCAGCGGTTCTCGCTGGTGGTTTGTATCGCAGCTGTGCGGATGTGTTGGCGCGTGCGCTGTGCTGGGAGAGTTCGCTTCGGCACCCAAGTGGGGCTTTTGTCCTTCTGTGGCGCTGGCGTTGGAGCTGCCGGTCACCGTAGGTGGCGCGTGTTGTCTCCCGCCGGCAATGCCACGACAGCACGCTCCCGGGCCTCTGTCGGCAGCGGCAAGCTCAGTTGGGAGCACGGGTGGTCGCACCGAAAGCGTCTACTCGCCTAACTCCGGGCGATTGCGCCTCTCTCGAACCCGACCAAGTACTTGGGACGGCGCTGCGCGCCGCCGGGACCTGAGAGGGTTTCGAGGTGTATTGTGCAGGGGAGCTCAGCCTCCTCCTGTTTGCAGAATGATTGAGCGGACGCTTGCGTGTTCGCGCGGGCCCCCGGGACACACTCCCGGGCGGCCGGCTGCTCAGCTCTAGTTGACGCAGCTCCCTGGTTGATCCTGCCAGTAGTCATATGCTTGTCTCAAAGATTAAGCCATGCATGTCTCAGTACAAGCCGCATTAAGGTGAAACCGCGAATGGCTCATTAAATCAGTTATGGTTCCTTAGATCGTACCCACGTTACTTGGATAACTGTGGTAATTCTAGAGCTAATACATGCAAACAGAGTCCCGACCAGAGATGGAAGGGACGCTTTTATTAGATCAAAACCAATCGGTCGGCTCGTCCGGTCCGTTTGCCTTGGTGACTCTGAATAACTTTGGGCTGATCGCACGGTCCTCGTACCGGCGACGCATCTTTCAAATGTCTGCCTTATCAACTGTCGATGGTAGGTTCTGCGCCTACCATGGTTGTAACGGGTAACGGGGAATCAGGGTTCGATTCCGGAGAGGGAGCCTGAGAAACGGCTACCACATCCAAGGAAGGCAGCAGGCGCGCAAATTACCCACTCCCGGCACGGGGAGGTAGTGACGAAAAATAACGATACGGGACTCATCCGAGGCCCCGTAATCGGAATGAGTACACTTTAAATCCTTTAACGAGTATCTATTGGAGGGCAAGTCTGGTGCCAGCAGCCGCGGTAATTCCAGCTCCAATAGCGTATATTAAAGTTGTTGCGGTTAAAAAGCTCGTAGTTGGATTTGTGTCCCACGCTGTTGGTTCACCGCCCGTCGGTGTTTAACTGGCATGTATCGTGGGACGTCCTGCCGGTGGGGCGAGCTGAAGGCGTGCGACCGCCTCGTGCGTGCTCGTGCGTCCCGAGGCGGACCCCGTTGAAATCCTACCAGGGTGCTCTTTATTGAGTGTCTCGGTGGGCCGGCACGTTTACTTTGAACAAATTAGAGTGCTTAAAGCAGGCAAGCCCGCCTGAATACTGTGTGCATGGAATAATGGAATAGGACCTCGGTTCTATTTTGTTGGTTTTCGGAACCCGAGGTAATGATTAATAGGGACAGGCGGGGGCATTCGTATTGCGACGTTAGAGGTGAAATTCTTGGATCGTCGCAAGACGAACAGAAGCGAAAGCATTTGCCAAGTATGTTTTCATTAATCAAGAACGAAAGTTAGAGGTTCGAAGGCGATCAGATACCGCCCTAGTTCTAACCATAAACGATGCCAGCCAGCGATCCGCCGCAGTTCCTCCGATGACTCGGCGGGCAGCCTCCGGGAAACCAAAGCTTTTGGGTTCCGGGGGAAGTATGGTTGCAAAGCTGAAACTTAAAGGAATTGACGGAAGGGCACCACCAGGAGTGGAGCCTGCGGCTTAATTTGACTCAACACGGGAAACCTCACCAGGCCCGGACACCGGAAGGATTGACAGATTGATAGCTCTTTCTTGATTCGGTGGGTGGTGGTGCATGGCCGTTCTTAGTTGGTGGAGCGATTTGTCTGGTTAATTCCGATAACGAACGAGACTCTAGCCTGCTAACTAGTCGCGTGACATCCTTCGTGCTGTCAGCGATTACTTTTCTTCTTAGAGGGACAGGCGGCTTCTAGCCGCACGAGATTGAGCAATAACAGGTCTGTGATGCCCTTAGATGTTCTGGGCCGCACGCGCGCTACACTGAAGGAATCAGCGTGTCTTCCTAGGCCGAAAGGTCGGGGTAACCCGCTGAACCTCCTTCGTGCTAGGGATTGGGGCTTGCAATTGTTCCCCATG
>NW_025729230.1:192500-195000 GCF_021461385.2 Schistocerca piceifrons
CAGCAAATATACACAACTGTCCGTATACATGCTGAAAGAGTCTGCCCAAAATGGGAACCACACGTCAGCCAGACACTCTGATCACGCACCACTCTCTGCTTCTAACAGGCGCACATACAATATGTAAGCACCAGCATGGAACAACATCCAGTGCATCTTCTCCGCCACATTACACAATCCACACTATCACAACCAGACCAGGAGGTCCGTGCGGAAAATACAATATCCCAGCCTTTCGACATCCACCATTGCGCAGACCAGGCACCAACACCCACACATGTCCTATACAACGGTGCACCCAACATCACAATAGTACCTCCTGTCACAGCGCACAAACAATGACATGAGTCAAAGACACAGGTCTCACACAAGCATAGAATTGGAGCGCCGCCTCTAATAAGCCAAAGGTGCATCCTGACGTGACAAATCTGATCATGTCACAAGCATTCACTTACTATAATCACTATCAACGAACCTGCCGCCCCCGCCCCCCCCCCCCCCCTACACCTTTCCGTACAACAACGTGTAACCTAACCTAACCTAACCTATGTTGTACCTTAACCTAACCTATGTTGTACCTTAACCTAACCTATGTTGTACCTTAACCTAACCTATGTTGTACCTTAACCTAACCTATGTTGTACCTTAACCTAACCTATGTTGTACCTTAACCTAACCTATGTTGTACCTTAACCTAACCCATGTTGTACCTTAACCTAACCCATGTTGTACCTTAACCTAACCCATGTTGTACCTTAACCTAACCCATGTTGTACCTTAACCTAACCCATGTTGTACCTTAACCTAACCCATGTTGTGCCTCAACCTAACCCATGTTGTGCCTCAACCTAACCCATGTTGTGCCTCAACCTAACCCATGTTGTGCCTCAACCTAACCCATGTTGTGCCTCAACCTAACCCATGTTGTGCCTTAACCTAACCCATGTTGTGCCTTAACCTAACCCATGTTGTGCCTTAACCTAACCCATGTTGTGCCTTAACCTAACCCATGTTGTGCCTTAACCTAACCCATGTTGTGCCTTAACCTAACCCATGTTGTGCCTTAACCTAACCCATGTTGTGCCTTAACCTAACCCATGTTGTCGCCTTAACGTAACCCACGTTGTCGCCTAAACCTGCTCTGTAATTGTTATACGACTCGTTCAATTACTGTAGTGTTGCCCACCCGCAACCCTCGCAATATAGTTCGCTACTCGCACTGCCCGCACCCCTGTGTATCGCTTCATGTTAAACACCTTGCAAGTCTTGCTCACTTTCCACATGCTCCTGCTGTACACTGTAATGTGGATGGCAGCAGGACGTACATGCCGCCCCTCCCCACGTCCCCACCTTGCCCCCTGCCTTCGCAAGCTGGTTGGTGAGAAGTTTGCATGTTCAATGCCCTTCGCATGCGACGTACTCAGGCTACGTTGTGGTGCGGCCTGTGTCAACTGTCCGCTGATGTCGTACGCGTGAACCACAATCTGTACTGCACATTCGTCCTTATGTACTGAATGATACATCGTGGCACATGTGTGACCGCACAACGACTGCGCCCAAAAACGGCGGACCATACAGTGCAAATATTGTGCACGCAGCTACGTGTCGTCTCCCTATGAGAGCTGGATTGCAGTGTGGTACGCCATAGAGACGTGTGGGAGGAACGGACGCCGTGGATGGCGATCAGCATGAGCTGTCTGTTGATGTATTCGGACCTAGTCGTCTCTCCTCACACACCGTGATGGCATGGTGCACCGCGTTCCATATCTGCGACATGCTACAGAGGCCGGTTGACAGTCGTTCGAGCAATGGACATCGCATACGTACGGGGGCCACCTTCCACGTATTGTCTAGGCGTGCACATTTTGTTGCGTGTATGTGGGCAGACGTAGTGTGGCGTGACACCTGACACAGGCATGCAATAATCGTTGAAGTTGCAAATGGCGATGGACGCCTGCGTTTTCTGGTGAAGTTACGCAAATGAACAAATGGTAACCTGTTGTGGTGCGGTTGTTCTCGCTAGGGGTGAATCGGTGATGGCGACGATAGGTTGAGGTACTAACCGGTTGTTCCAGCGATACCCACCATGCCGACGAAACTGAACGGCATCTGGGTGTGAAGCGATACGCGGCGGTGGCTGGGTGGGACCGTCCCCGGCCGGTGAGGGGGCGCCTCCCGGCGTGCTGGCCGCGCGGTGCGTGGGCGCACGCGCTACAGCCGGCTGGTGGGGGCGGCCAGTGGCAGGCGCGCCGGCTGACGGACGCGGCAGGCGTCGCAGCTGCGCGCCGGCGCACCCTGCGCGCGGCGCCGTGCGGCCAAAGTAGGTCCTCGCGGGCCCGGTGCGAAGCGCGGTGGACATCTTCAGTGTGCTGGTCCGATTGAGGACTGTGTGCGTTGAGGATGCGCCGCCGCCCGGCGCTCGGCGCCGCGACGCCGTCTGCTGCTCGGTCGCCCCAGCGGTTCTCGCTGGTGGTTTGTATCGCAGCTGTGCGGATGTGTT
>NW_025729230.1:205000-207500 GCF_021461385.2 Schistocerca piceifrons
GCTCCTGCTGTACACTGTAATGTGGATGGCAGCAGGACGTACATGCCGCCCCTCCCCACGTCCCCACCTTGCCCCCTGCCTTCGCAAGCTGGTTGGTGAGAAGTTTGCATGTTCAATGCCCTTCGCATGCGACGTACTCAGGCTACGTTGTGGTGCGGCCTGTGTCAACTGTCCGCTGATGTCGTACGCGTGAACCACAATCTGTACTGCACATTCGTCCTTATGTACTGAATGATACATCGTGGCACATGTGTGACCGCACAACGACTGCGCCCAAAAACGGCGGACCATACAGTGCAAATATTGTGCACGCAGCTACGTGTCGTCTCCCTATGAGAGCTGGATTGCAGTGTGGTACGCCATAGAGACGTGTGGGAGGAACGGACGCCGTGGATGGCGATCAGCATGAGCTGTCTGTTGATGTATTCGGACCTAGTCGTCTCTCCTCACACACCGTGATGGCATGGTGCACCGCGTTCCATATCTGCGACATGCTACAGAGGCCGGTTGACAGTCGTTCGAGCAATGGACATCGCATACGTACGGGGGCCACCTTCCACGTATTGTCTAGGCGTGCACATTTTGTTGCGTGTATGTGGGCAGACGTAGTGTGGCGTGACACCTGACACAGGCATGCAATAATCGTTGAAGTTGCAAATGGCGATGGACGCCTGCGTTTTCTGGTGAAGTTACGCAAATGAACAAATGGTAACCTGTTGTGGTGCGGTTGTTCTCGCTAGGGGTGAATCGGTGATGGCGACGATAGGTTGAGGTACTAACCGGTTGTTCCAGCGATACCCACCATGCCGACGAAACTGAACGGCATCTGGGTGTGAAGCGATACGCGGCGGTGGCTGGGTGGGACCGTCCCCGGCCGGTGAGGGGGCGCCTCCCGGCGTGCTGGCCGCGCGGTGCGTGGGCGCACGCGCTACAGCCGGCTGGTGGGGGCGGCCAGTGGCAGGCGCGCCGGCCGACGGACGCGGCAGGCGTCGCAGCTGCGCGCCGGCGCACCCTGCGCGCGGCGCCGTGCGGCCAAAGTAGGTCCTCGCGGGCCCGGTGCGAAGCGCGGTGGACATCTTCAGTGTGCTGGTCCGATTGAGGACTGTGTGCGTTGAGGATGCGCCGCCGCCCGGCGCTCGGCGCCGCGACGCCGTCTGCTGCTCGGTCGCCCCAGCGGTTCTCGCTGGTGGTTTGTATCGCAGCTGTGCGGATGTGTTGGCGCGTGCGCTGTGCTGGGAGAGTTCGCTTCGGCACCCAAGTGGGGCTTTTGTCCTTCTGTGGCGCTGGCGTTGGAGCTGCCGGTCACCGTAGGTGGCGCGTGTTGTCTCCCGCCGGCAATGCCACGACAGCACGCTCCCGGGCCTCTGTCGGCAGCGGCAAGCTCAGTTGGGAGCACGGGTGGTCGCACCGAAAGCGTCTACTCGCCTAACTCCGGGCGATTGCGCCTCTCTCGAACCCGACCAAGTACTTGGGACGGCGCTGCGCGCCGCCGGGACCTGAGAGGGTTTCGAGGTGTATTGTGCAGGGGAGCTCAGCCTCCTCCTGTTTGCAGAATGATTGAGCGGACGCTTGCGTGTTCGCGCGGGCCCCCGGGACACACTCCCGGGCGGCCGGCTGCTCAGCTCTAGTTGACGCAGCTCCCTGGTTGATCCTGCCAGTAGTCATATGCTTGTCTCAAAGATTAAGCCATGCATGTCTCAGTACAAGCCGCATTAAGGTGAAACCGCGAATGGCTCATTAAATCAGTTATGGTTCCTTAGATCGTACCCACGTTACTTGGATAACTGTGGTAATTCTAGAGCTAATACATGCAAACAGAGTCCCGACCAGAGATGGAAGGGACGCTTTTATTAGATCAAAACCAATCGGTCGGCTCGTCCGGTCCGTTTGCCTTGGTGACTCTGAATAACTTTGGGCTGATCGCACGGTCCTCGTACCGGCGACGCATCTTTCAAATGTCTGCCTTATCAACTGTCGATGGTAGGTTCTGCGCCTACCATGGTTGTAACGGGTAACGGGGAATCAGGGTTCGATTCCGGAGAGGGAGCCTGAGAAACGGCTACCACATCCAAGGAAGGCAGCAGGCGCGCAAATTACCCACTCCCGGCACGGGGAGGTAGTGACGAAAAATAACGATACGGGACTCATCCGAGGCCCCGTAATCGGAATGAGTACACTTTAAATCCTTTAACGAGTATCTATTGGAGGGCAAGTCTGGTGCCAGCAGCCGCGGTAATTCCAGCTCCAATAGCGTATATTAAAGTTGTTGCGGTTAAAAAGCTCGTAGTTGGATTTGTGTCCCACGCTGTTGGTTCACCGCCCGTCGGTGTTTAACTGGCATGTATCGTGGGACGTCCTGCCGGTGGGGCGAGCTGAAGGCGTGCGACCGCCTCGTGCGTGCTCGTGCGTCCCGAGGCGGACCCCGTTGAAATCCTACCAGGGTGCTCTTTATTGAGTGTCTCGGTGGGCCGGCACGTTTACTTTGAACAAATTAGAGTGC
>NW_025729231.1:5000-7500 GCF_021461385.2 Schistocerca piceifrons
CAATACGAATGCCCCCGCCTGTCCCTATTAATCATTACCTCGGGTTCCGAAAACCAACAAAATAGAACCGAGGTCCTATTCCATTATTCCATGCACACAGTATTCAGGCGGGCTTGCCTGCTTTAAGCACTCTAATTTGTTCAAAGTAAACGTGCCGGCCCACCGAGACACTCAATAAAGAGCACCCTGGTAGGATTTCAACGGGGTCCGCCTCGGGACGCACGAGCACGCACGAGGCGGTCGCACGCCTTCAGCTCGCCCCACCGGCAGGACGTCCCACGATACATGCCAGTTAAACACCGACGGGCGGTGAACCAACAGCGTGGGACACAAATCCAACTACGAGCTTTTTAACCGCAACAACTTTAATATACGCTATTGGAGCTGGAATTACCGCGGCTGCTGGCACCAGACTTGCCCTCCAATAGATACTCGTTAAAGGATTTAAAGTGTACTCATTCCGATTACGGGGCCTCGGATGAGTCCCGTATCGTTATTTTTCGTCACTACCTCCCCGTGCCGGGAGTGGGTAATTTGCGCGCCTGCTGCCTTCCTTGGATGTGGTAGCCGTTTCTCAGCTCCCTCTCCGGAATCGAACCCTGATTCCCCGTTACCCGTTACAACCATGGTAGGCGCAGAACCTACCATCGACAGTTGATAAGGCAGACATTTGAAAGATGCGTCGCCGGTACGAGGACCGTGCGATCAGCCCAAAGTTATTCAGAGTCACCAAGGCAAACGGACCGGACGAGCCGACCGATTGGTTTTGATCTAATAAAAGCGTCCCTTCCATCTCTGGTCGGGACTCTGTTTGCATGTATTAGCTCTAGAATTACCACAGTTATCCAAGTAACGTGGGTACGATCTAAGGAACCATAACTGATTTAATGAGCCATTCGCGGTTTCACCTTAATGCGGCTTGTACTGAGACATGCATGGCTTAATCTTTGAGACAAGCATATGACTACTGGCAGGATCAACCAGGGAGCTGCGTCAACTAGAGCTGAGCAGCCGGCCGCCGGGAGTGTGTCCCGGGGGCCCGCGCGAACACGCAAGCGTCCGCTCAATCATTCTGCAAACAGGAGGAGGCTGAGCTCCCCTGCACAATACACCTCGAAACCCTCTCAGGTCCCGGCGGCGCGCAGCGCCGTCCCAAGTACTTGGTCGGGTTCGAGAGAGGCGCAATCGCCCGGAGTTAGGCGAGTAGACGCTTTCGGTGCGACCACCCGTGCTCCCAACTGAGCTTGCCGCTGCCGACAGAGGCCCGGGAGCGTGCTGTCGTGGCATTGCCGGCGGGAGACAACACGCGCCACCTACGGTGACCGGCAGCTCCAACGCCAGCGCCACAGAAGGACAAAAGCCCCACTTGGGTGCCGAAGCGAACTCTCCCAGCACAGCGCACGCGCCAACACATCCGCACAGCTGCGATACAAACCACCAGCGAGAACCGCTGGGGCGACCGAGCAGCAGACGGCGTCGCGGCGCCGAGCGCCGGGCGGCGGCGCATCCTCAACGCACACAGTCCCTCAATCGGACCAGCACACTGAAGATGTCCACCGCGCTTCGCACCGGGCCCGCGAGGACCTACTTTGGCCGCACGGCGCCGCGCGCAGGGTGCGCCGGCGCGCAGCTGCGACGCCTGCCGCGTCCGTCGGCCGGCGCGCCTGCCACTGGCCGCCCCCCACCAGCCGGCTGTAGCGCGTGCGCCCACGCACCGCGCGGCCAGCACGCCGGGAGGCGCCCCCTCACCGGCCGGGGACGGTCCCACCCAGCCACCGCCGCGTATCGCTTCACACCCAGATGCCGTTCAGTTTCGTCGGCATGGTGGGTATCGCTGGAACAACCGGTTAGTACCTCAACCTATCGTCGCCATCACCGATTCACCCCTAGCGAGAACAACCGCACCACAACAGGTTACCATTTGTTCATTTGCGTAACTTCACCAGAAAACGCAGGCGTCCATCGCCATTTGCAACTTCAACGATTATTGCATGCCTGTGTCAGGTGTCACGCCACACTACGTCTGCCCACATACACGCAACAAAATGTGCACGCCTAGACAATACGTGGAAGGTGGCCCCCGTACGTATGCGATGTCCATTGCTCGAACGACTGTCAACCGGCCTCTGTAGCATGTCGCAGATATGGAACGCGGTGCACCATGCCATCACGGTGTGTGAGGAGAGACGACTAGGTCCGAATACATCAACAGACAGCTCATGCTGATCGCCATCCACGGCGTCCGTTCCTCCCACACGTCTCTATGGCGTACCACACTGCAATCCAGCTCTCATAGGGAGACGACACGTAGCTGCGTGCACAATATTTGCACTGTATGGTCCGCCGTTTTTTGGGCGCAGTCGTTGTGCGGTCACACATGTGCCACGATGTATCATTCAGTACATAAGGACGAATGTGCAGTACAGATTGTGGTTCACGCGTACGACATCAGCGGACAGTTGACACAGGCCGCACCACAACGTAGCCTGAGTACGTCGCA
>NW_025729231.1:17500-20000 GCF_021461385.2 Schistocerca piceifrons
GCCACAGAAGGACAAAAGCCCCACTTGGGTGCCGAAGCGAACTCTCCCAGCACAGCGCACGCGCCAACACATCCGCACAGCTGCGATACAAACCACCAGCGAGAACCGCTGGGGCGACCGAGCAGCAGACGGCGTCGCGGCGCCGAGCGCCGGGCGGCGGCGCATCCTCAACGCACACAGTCCTCAATCGGACCAGCACACTGAAGATGTCCACCGCGCTTCGCACCGGGCCCGCGAGGACCTACTTTGGCCGCACGGCGCCGCGCGCAGGGTGCGCCGGCGCGCAGCTGCGACGCCTGCCGCGTCCGTCGGCCGGCGCGCCTGCCACTGGCCGCCCCCACCAGCCGGCTGTAGCGCGTGCGCCCACGCACCGCGCGGCCAGCACGCCGGGAGGCGCCCCCTCACCGGCCGGGGACGGTCCCACCCAGCCACCGCCGCGTATCGCTTCACACCCAGATGCCGTTCAGTTTCGTCGGCATGGTGGGTATCGCTGGAACAACCGGTTAGTACCTCAACCTATCGTCGCCATCACCGATTCACCCCTAGCGAGAACAACCGCACCACAACAGGTTACCATTTGTTCATTTGCGTAACTTCACCAGAAAACGCAGGCGTCCATCGCCATTTGCAACTTCAACGATTATTGCATGCCTGTGTCAGGTGTCACGCCACACTACGTCTGCCCACATACACGCAACAAAATGTGCACGCCTAGACAATACGTGGAAGGTGGCCCCCGTACGTATGCGATGTCCATTGCTCGAACGACTGTCAACCGGCCTCTGTAGCATGTCGCAGATATGGAACGCGGTGCACCATGCCATCACGGTGTGTGAGGAGAGACGACTAGGTCCGAATACATCAACAGACAGCTCATGCTGATCGCCATCCACGGCGTCCGTTCCTCCCACACGTCTCTATGGCGTACCACACTGCAATCCAGCTCTCATAGGGAGACGACACGTAGCTGCGTGCACAATATTTGCACTGTATGGTCCGCCGTTTTTGGGCGCAGTCGTTGTGCGGTCACACATGTGCCACGATGTATCATTCAGTACATAAGGACGAATGTGCAGTACAGATTGTGGTTCACGCGTACGACATCAGCGGACAGTTGACACAGGCCGCACCACAACGTAGCCTGAGTACGTCGCATGCGAAGGGCATTGAACATGCAAACTTCTCACCAACCAGCTTGCGAAGGCAGGGGGCAAGGTGGGGACGTGGGGAGGGGCGGCATGTACGTCCTGCTGCCATCCACATTACAGTGTACAGCAGGAGCATGTGGAAAGTGAGCAAGACTTGCAAGGTGTTTAACATGAAGCGATACACAGGGGTGCGGGCAGTGCGAGTAGCGAACTATATTGCGAGGGTTGCGGGTGGGCAACACTACAGTAATTGAACGAGTCGTATAACAATTACAGAGCAGGTTTAGGCGACAACGTGGGTTACGTTAAGGCGACAACATGGGTTAGGTTAAGGCACAACATGGGTTAGGTTAAGGCACAACATGGGTTAGGTTAAGGCACAACATGGGTTAGGTTAAGGCACAACATGGGTTAGGTTAAGGCACAACATGGGTTAGGTTAAGGCACAACATGGGTTAGGTTAAGGCACAACATGGGTTAGGTTGAGGCACAACATGGGTTAGGTTGAGGCACAACATGGGTTAGGTTAAGGCACAACATGGGTTAGGTTGAGGCACAACATGGGTTAGGTTGAGGCACAACATGGGTTAGGTTGAGGCACAACATGGGTTAGGTTAAGGTACAACATGGGTTAGGTTAAGGTACAACATGGGTTAGGTTAAGGTACAACATGGGTTAGGTTAAGGTACAACATGGGTTAGGTTAAGGTACAACATGGGTTAGGTTAAGGTACAACATAGGTTAGGTTAAGGTACAACATAGGTTAGGTTAAGGTACAACATAGGTTAGGTTAAGGTACAACATAGGTTAGGTTAAGGTACAACATAGGTTAGGTTAAGGTACAACATAGGTTAGGTTAGGTTAGGTTAGGTTACACGTTGTTGTACGGAAAGGTGTAGGGGGGGGGGGGGGGGCGGGGGCGGCAGGTTCGTTGATAGTGATTATAGTAAGTGAATGCTTGTGACATGATCAGATTTGTCACGTCAGGATGCACCTTTGGCTTATTAGAGGCGGCGCTCCAATTCTATGCTTGTGTGAGACCTGTGTCTTTGACTCATGTCATTGTTTGTGCGCTGTGACAGGAGGTACTATTGTGATGTTGGGTGCACCGTTGTATAGGACATGTGTGGGTGTTGGTGCCTGGTCTGCGCAATGGTGGATGTCGAAAGGCTGGGATATTGTATTTTCCGCACGGACCTCCTGGTCTGGTTGTGATAGTGTGGATTGTGTAATGTGGCGGAGAAGATGCACTGGATGTTGTTCCATGCTGGTGCTTACATATTGTATGTGCGCCTGTTAGAAGCAGAGAGTGGTGCGTGATCAGAGTGTCTGGCTGACGTGTGGTTCCCATT
>NW_025729231.1:27500-30000 GCF_021461385.2 Schistocerca piceifrons
CACTCAATAAAGAGCACCCTGGTAGGATTTCAACGGGGTCCGCCTCGGGACGCACGAGCACGCACGAGGCGGTCGCACGCCTTCAGCTCGCCCCACCGGCAGGACGTCCCACGATACATGCCAGTTAAACACCGACGGGCGGTGAACCAACAGCGTGGGACACAAATCCAACTACGAGCTTTTTAACCGCAACAACTTTAATATATGCTATTGGAGCTGGAATTACCGCGGCTGCTGGCACCAGACTTGCCCTCCAATAGATACTCGTTAAAGGATTTAAAGTGTACTCATTCCGATTACGGGGCCTCGGATGAGTCCCGTATCGTTATTTTTCGTCACTACCTCCCCGTGCCGGGAGTGGGTAATTTGCGCGCCTGCTGCCTTCCTTGGATGTGGTAGCCGTTTCTCAGGCTCCCTCTCCGGAATCGAACCCTGATTCCCCGTTACCCGTTACAACCATGGTAGGCGCAGAACCTACCATCGACAGTTGATAAGGCAGACATTTGAAAGATGCGTCGCCGGTACGAGGACCGTGCGATCAGCCCAAAGTTATTCAGAGTCACCAAGGCAAACGGACCGGACGAGCCGACCGATTGGTTTTGATCTAATAAAAGCGTCCCTTCCATCTCTGGTCGGGACTCTGTTTGCATGTATTAGCTCTAGAATTACCACAGTTATCCAAGTAACGTGGGTACGATCTAAGGAACCATAACTGATTTAATGAGCCATTCGCGGTTTCACCTTAATGCGGCTTGTACTGAGACATGCATGGCTTAATCTTTGAGACAAGCATATGACTACTGGCAGGATCAACCAGGGAGCTGCGTCAACTAGAGCTGAGCAGCCGGCCGCCCGGGAGTGTGTCCCGGGGGCCCGCGCGAACACGCAAGCGTCCGCTCAATCATTCTGCAAACAGGAGGAGGCTGAGCTCCCCTGCACAATACACCTCGAAACCCTCTCAGGTCCCGGCGGCGCGCAGCGCCGTCCCAAGTACTTGGTCGGGTTCGAGAGAGGCGCAATCGCCCGGAGTTAGGCGAGTAGACGCTTTCGGTGCGACCACCCGTGCTCCCAACTGAGCTTGCCGCTGCCGACAGAGGCCCGGGAGCGTGCTGTCGTGGCATTGCCGGCGGGAGACAACACGCGCCACCTACGGTGACCGGCAGCTCCAACGCCAGCGCCACAGAAGGACAAAAGCCCCACTTGGGTGCCGAAGCGAACTCTCCCAGCACAGCGCACGCGCCAACACATCCGCACAGCTGCGATACAAACCACCAGCGAGAACCGCTGGGGCGACCGAGCAGCAGACGGCGTCGCGGCGCCGAGCGCCGGGCGGCGGCGCATCCTCAACGCACACAGTCCTCAATCGGACCAGCACACTGAAGATGTCCACCGCGCTTCGCACCGGGCCCGCGAGGACCTACTTTGGCCGCACGGCGCCGCGCGCAGGGTGCGCCGGCGCGCAGCTGCGACGCCTGCCGCGTCCGTCGGCCGGCGCGCCTGCCACTGGCCGCCCCCACCAGCCGGCTGTAGCGCGTGCGCCCACGCACCGCGCGGCCAGCACGCCGGGAGGCGCCCCCTCACCGGCCGGGGACGGTCCCACCCAGCCACCGCCGCGTATCGCTTCACACCCAGATGCCGTTCAGTTTCGTCGGCATGGTGGGTATCGCTGGAACAACCGGTTAGTACCTCAACCTATCGTCGCCATCACCGATTCACCCCTAGCGAGAACAACCGCACCACAACAGGTTACCATTTGTTCATTTGCGTAACTTCACCAGAAAACGCAGGCGTCCATCGCCATTTGCAACTTCAACGATTATTGCATGCCTGTGTCAGGTGTCACGCCACACTACGTCTGCCCACATACACGCAACAAAATGTGCACGCCTAGACAATACGTGGAAGGTGGCCCCCGTACGTATGCGATGTCCATTGCTCGAACGACTGTCAACCGGCCTCTGTAGCATGTCGCAGATATGGAACGCGGTGCACCATGCCATCACGGTGTGTGAGGAGAGACGACTAGGTCCGAATACATCAACAGACAGCTCATGCTGATCGCCATCCACGGCGTCCGTTCCTCCCACACGTCTCTATGGCGTACCACACTGCAATCCAGCTCTCATAGGGAGACGACACGTAGCTGCGTGCACAATATTTGCACTGTATGGTCCGCCGTTTTTGGGCGCAGTCGTTGTGCGGTCACACATGTGCCACGATGTATCATTCAGTACATAAGGACGAATGTGCAGTACAGATTGTGGTTCACGCGTACGACATCAGCGGACAGTTGACACAGGCCGCACCACAACGTAGCCTGAGTACGTCGCATGCGAAGGGCATTGAACATGCAAACTTCTCACCAACCAGCTTGCGAAGGCAGGGGGCAAGGTGGGGACGTGGGGAGGGGCGGCATGTACGTCCTGCTGCCATCCACATTACAGTGTACAGCAGGAGCATGTGGAAAGTGAGCAAGACTTGCAAGGTGTTTAACATGAAG
>NW_025729231.1:40000-42500 GCF_021461385.2 Schistocerca piceifrons
CGCCGGGCGGCGGCGCATCCTCAACGCACACAGTCCTCAATCGGACCAGCACACTGAAGATGTCCACCGCGCTTCGCACCGGGCCCGCGAGGACCTACTTTGGCCGCACGGCGCCGCGCGCAGGGTGCGCCGGCGCGCAGCTGCGACGCCTGCCGCGTCCGTCGGCCGGCGCGCCTGCCACTGGCCGCCCCCACCAGCCGGCTGTAGCGCGTGCGCCCACGCACCGCGCGGCCAGCACGCCGGGAGGCGCCCCCTCACCGGCCGGGGACGGTCCCACCCAGCCACCGCCGCGTATCGCTTCACACCCAGATGCCGTTCAGTTTCGTCGGCATGGTGGGTATCGCTGGAACAACCGGTTAGTACCTCAACCTATCGTCGCCATCACCGATTCACCCCTAGCGAGAACAACCGCACCACAACAGGTTACCATTTGTTCATTTGCGTAACTTCACCAGAAAACGCAGGCGTCCATCGCCATTTGCAACTTCAACGATTATTGCATGCCTGTGTCAGGTGTCACGCCACACTACGTCTGCCCACATACACGCAACAAAATGTGCACGCCTAGACAATACGTGGAAGGTGGCCCCCGTACGTATGCGATGTCCATTGCTCGAACGACTGTCAACCGGCCTCTGTAGCATGTCGCAGATATGGAACGCGGTGCACCATGCCATCACGGTGTGTGAGGAGAGACGACTAGGTCCGAATACATCAACAGACAGCTCATGCTGATCGCCATCCACGGCGTCCGTTCCTCCCACACGTCTCTATGGCGTACCACACTGCAATCCAGCTCTCATAGGGAGACGACACGTAGCTGCGTGCACAATATTTGCACTGTATGGTCCGCCGTTTTTGGGCGCAGTCGTTGTGCGGTCACACATGTGCCACGATGTATCATTCAGTACATAAGGACGAATGTGCAGTACAGATTGTGGTTCACGCGTACGACATCAGCGGACAGTTGACACAGGCCGCACCACAACGTAGCCTGAGTACGTCGCATGCGAAGGGCATTGAACATGCAAACTTCTCACCAACCAGCTTGCGAAGGCAGGGGGCAAGGTGGGGACGTGGGGAGGGGCGGCATGTACGTCCTGCTGCCATCCACATTACAGTGTACAGCAGGAGCATGTGGAAAGTGAGCAAGACTTGCAAGGTGTTTAACATGAAGCGATACACAGGGGTGCGGGCAGTGCGAGTAGCGAACTATATTGCGAGGGTTGCGGGTGGGCAACACTACAGTAATTGAACGAGTCGTATAACAATTACAGAGCAGGTTTAGGCGACAACGTGGGTTACGTTAAGGCGACAACATGGGTTAGGTTAAGGCACAACATGGGTTAGGTTAAGGCACAACATGGGTTAGGTTAAGGCACAACATGGGTTAGGTTAAGGCACAACATGGGTTAGGTTAAGGCACAACATGGGTTAGGTTAAGGCACAACATGGGTTAGGTTAAGGCACAACATGGGTTAGGTTAAGGCACAACATGGGTTAGGTTGAGGCACAACATGGGTTAGGTTGAGGCACAACATGGGTTAGGTTGAGGCACAACATGGGTTAGGTTGAGGCACAACATGGGTTAGGTTGAGGCACAACATGGGTTAGGTTAAGGTACAACATGGGTTAGGTTAAGGTACAACATGGGTTAGGTTAAGGTACAACATGGGTTAGGTTAAGGTACAACATGGGTTAGGTTAAGGTACAACATGGGTTAGGTTAAGGTACAACATAGGTTAGGTTAAGGTACAACATAGGTTAGGTTAAGGTACAACATAGGTTAGGTTAAGGTACAACATAGGTTAGGTTAAGGTACAACATAGGTTAGGTTAAGGTACAACATAGGTTAGGTTAAGGTACAACATAGGTTAGGTTAAGGTACAACATAGGTTAGGTTAGGTTAGGTTAGGTTACACGTTGTTGTATGGAAAGGTGTAGGGGGGGGGGGGGGCGGGGGCGGCAGGTTCGTTGATAGTGATTATAGTAAGTGAATGCTTGTGACATGATCAGATTTGTCACGTCAGGATGCACCTTTGGCTTATTAGAGGCGGCGCTCCAATTCTATGCTTGTGTGAGACCTGTGTCTTTGACTCATGTCATTGTTTGTGCGCTGTGACAGGAGGTACTATTGTGATGTTGGGTGCACCGTTGTATAGGACATGTGTGGGTGTTGGTGCCTGGTCTGCGCAATGGTGGATGTCGAAAGGCTGGGATATTGTATTTTCCGCACGGACCTCCTGGTCTGGTTGTGATAGTGTGGATTGTGTAATGTGGCGGAGAAGATGCACTGGATGTTGTTCCATGCTGGTGCTTACATATTGTATGTGCGCCTGTTAGAAGCAGAGAGTGGTGCGTGATCAGAGTGTCTGGCTGACGTGTGGTTCCCATTTTGGGCAGACTCTTTCAGCATGTATACGGACAGTTGTGTATATTTGCTGTAGTTTGATGGCTCTGCATTGATTACTAATCAGCGCCGTGTGTACGGGTAATCTGG
>NW_025729231.1:50000-52500 GCF_021461385.2 Schistocerca piceifrons
CGTCCCACGATACATGCCAGTTAAACACCGACGGGCGGTGAACCAACAGCGTGGGACACAAATCCAACTACGAGCTTTTTAACCGCAACAACTTTAATATACGCTATTGGAGCTGGAATTACCGCGGCTGCTGGCACCAGACTTGCCCTCCAATAGATACTCGTTAAAGGATTTAAAGTGTACTCATTCCGATTACGGGGCCTCGGATGAGTCCCGTATCGTTATTTTTCGTCACTACCTCCCCGTGCCGGGAGTGGGTAATTTGCGCGCCTGCTGCCTTCCTTGGATGTGGTAGCCGTTTCTCAGGCTCCCTCTCCGGAATCGAACCCTGATTCCCCGTTACCCGTTACAACCATGGTAGGCGCAGAACCTACCATCGACAGTTGATAAGGCAGACATTTGAAAGATGCGTCGCCGGTACGAGGACCGTGCGATCAGCCCAAAGTTATTCAGAGTCACCAAGGCAAACGGACCGGACGAGCCGACCGATTGGTTTTGATCTAATAAAAGCGTCCCTTCCATCTCTGGTCGGGACTCTGTTTGCATGTATTAGCTCTAGAATTACCACAGTTATCCAAGTAACGTGGGTACGATCTAAGGAACCATAACTGATTTAATGAGCCATTCGCGGTTTCACCTTAATGCGGCTTGTACTGAGACATGCATGGCTTAATCTTTGAGACAAGCATATGACTACTGGCAGGATCAACCAGGGAGCTGCGTCAACTAGAGCTGAGCAGCCGGCCGCCCGGGAGTGTGTCCCGGGGGCCCGCGCGAACACGCAAGCGTCCGCTCAATCATTCTGCAAACAGGAGGAGGCTGAGCTCCCCTGCACAATACACCTCGAAACCCTCTCAGGTCCCGGCGGCGCGCAGCGCCGTCCCAAGTACTTGGTCGGGTTCGAGAGAGGCGCAATCGCCCGGAGTTAGGCGAGTAGACGCTTTCGGTGCGACCACCCGTGCTCCCAACTGAGCTTGCCGCTGCCGACAGAGGCCCGGGAGCGTGCTGTCGTGGCATTGCCGGCGGGAGACAACACGCGCCACCTACGGTGACCGGCAGCTCCAACGCCAGCGCCACAGAAGGACAAAAGCCCCACTTGGGTGCCGAAGCGAACTCTCCCAGCACAGCGCACGCGCCAACACATCCGCACAGCTGCGATACAAACCACCAGCGAGAACCGCTGGGGCGACCGAGCAGCAGACGGCGTCGCGGCGCCGAGCGCCGGGCGGCGGCGCATCCTCAACGCACACAGTCCTCAATCGGACCAGCACACTGAAGATGTCCACCGCGCTTCGCACCGGGCCCGCGAGGACCTACTTTGGCCGCACGGCGCCGCGCGCAGGGTGCGCCGGCGCGCAGCTGCGACGCCTGCCGCGTCCGTCGGCCGGCGCGCCTGCCACTGGCCGCCCCCACCAGCCGGCTGTAGCGCGTGCGCCCACGCACCGCGCGGCCAGCACGCCGGGAGGCGCCCCCTCACCGGCCGGGGACGGTCCCACCCAGCCACCGCCGCGTATCGCTTCACACCCAGATGCCGTTCAGTTTCGTCGGCATGGTGGGTATCGCTGGAACAACCGGTTAGTACCTCAACCTATCGTCGCCATCACCGATTCACCCCTAGCGAGAACAACCGCACCACAACAGGTTACCATTTGTTCATTTGCGTAACTTCACCAGAAAACGCAGGCGTCCATCGCCATTTGCAACTTCAACGATTATTGCATGCCTGTGTCAGGTGTCACGCCACACTACGTCTGCCCACATACACGCAACAAAATGTGCACGCCTAGACAATACGTGGAAGGTGGCCCCCGTACGTATGCGATGTCCATTGCTCGAACGACTGTCAACCGGCCTCTGTAGCATGTCGCAGATATGGAACGCGGTGCACCATGCCATCACGGTGTGTGAGGAGAGACGACTAGGTCCGAATACATCAACAGACAGCTCATGCTGATCGCCATCCACGGCGTCCGTTCCTCCCACACGTCTCTATGGCGTACCACACTGCAATCCAGCTCTCATAGGGAGACGACACGTAGCTGCGTGCACAATATTTGCACTGTATGGTCCGCCGTTTTTGGGCGCAGTCGTTGTGCGGTCACACATGTGCCACGATGTATCATTCAGTACATAAGGACGAATGTGCAGTACAGATTGTGGTTCACGCGTACGACATCAGCGGACAGTTGACACAGGCCGCACCACAACGTAGCCTGAGTACGTCGCATGCGAAGGGCATTGAACATGCAAACTTCTCACCAACCAGCTTGCGAAGGCAGGGGGCAAGGTGGGGACGTGGGGAGGGGCGGCATGTACGTCCTGCTGCCATCCACATTACAGTGTACAGCAGGAGCATGTGGAAAGTGAGCAAGACTTGCAAGGTGTTTAACATGAAGCGATACACAGGGGTGCGGGCAGTGCGAGTAGCGAACTATATTGCGAGGGTTGCGGGTGGGCAACACTACAGTAATTGAACGAGTCGTATAACAATTACAGAGCA
>NW_025729231.1:57500-60000 GCF_021461385.2 Schistocerca piceifrons
CGCCTCCTCCGGAGAAGAGGACCCAGCCAGCGGGCTGCCGGGACCCCCAGGCCCCCATGAGAGACAGGGGCATGAAAGTACCCAACAGGGGTGTCCGCCGGCAGGTGGAGCCAGGATCTAATGGCTTTGCGGACGCAAACATCGAGGGACGAGAGGGCCCCTAGACGTGTCCTTCCTAGGGCCAGGCCATGAAAAATGCCCGGCAGGATAACTGAGGAAAGGGAAAAGAGTCTTTGCTGAGGCTTAAGGGGTGCCCTGCTAATGGTGTTCAACTGTTTCTCGACCTCGCGCCGAGGATGGAAAATGCTGCGCCCGCATGTGGTGAACTGCAGGCCTAAGTATTTAAAGGAATCTCCCATCGCTAGCGCCGGAATGTTGTTGTTACCTGCCCGAAAGACAACAGACTCATCAACCTTTATCTTCTTCTCCCGCCCTGATGCAACCAGGGCGAGAGAGAAGCACTTCTTTGGGTTGATCTCAAGACCGAGGTCACCTAGGGCCGTTGCAGCGATGGTGATTAGCTCCTGCAATCCATCCTTCGTCTCGGCGAAGAGAAGAAGGTCATCCGCAAACGCAGCAGCATTTATTCTTCGGCCGAGAATACGGGCACCAACATGCTCAGGAAGACGGGAAAGGAGAATGTCTATAGACATGTTGAAAAGGATGGGGGATAAGGGATCACCTTGCCGCACACCCCTCGAAGGCCGCACTAGATCTGACGACTTCCCAGCACCACAGATAACCGTCGAGCCCGCCTCATAGCAGCCCAGGATGTAGTCAATGAACTCGACCGGCAGACCATGGGCCCTCAGCACAGGACCTAGGGCACCATGGGACAGCGAGTCGAAGGCCTTTGACACATCCAGCGATGCTATATACAGCGAGCTGGCAGTGCTCCGTGCCTGGGTCATCGCCAGATCCAGCAGAAAGGTGTTATGGAGCATCCCATCCTGTGGGATGAAAGCCCGCTGACGACCGTCCAAGGCACAGTGGCGCATAAGGCGGCCAACCAGGACCTTGTGAAAGACCCTGGTCAGCACCGAACACACCGTGATAGGTCGGAAGTCAGCGGGGGATGCTACGGCGGTCTTCTTGGGCAGCAAGGTGGTACGAGCTTGTAGGAGACGGGATGGGAGGGAACGTGAGAGGAGTAGGAGGTTGAGGAATTTAAGAAGAGCCTCACGAGGAAGGCGACGTAACTGGGATGGTGTAAGGCGATCAGGGCCTGCTGCAGAGTTGCGAGGGGGAAGAGCTGCAGCTACCTCGTCTGCAGTAATGGGCGCCCATAGAACTTCGAAGGGCACAGACTTACAAAATGGCAACAACTTACCTGAGAGACCCTCCCCACGTGGAGGCCGAGACCTAACACGAGGGGGAGTAAAGAGATCCCTCCAAAACTCAATCAGCCCCGGGATGGTGGGTGGCTGATGGAGAAGTGTGCCATCGAGAAGACCATTTATGCAGCGCGCTGGGTTCTTCTTGAAAGCACGCTGCACTACAGCATACTCCCACCTCCTTCTCGCCCGCTTCCGCTCCGGCGGCTGTTGAAATTCCTTACCAGGAGCTTGACAAACAAGTGGTTCCCTGCTACCTAGTTCTTCAAGAGCGGGAACAAGCATAGCTTGGATGGTACTCCGGCTAGCAGTGGGGCCCAAGGCCACAACTGCATCAAGTGAGCGGAAACGCGGGCCCGAGGAGGGCAACTCAGCTAACAGGGACCAGATAGCCCGATCGGCGACTTCCCCCAGAGAAGAAGACTGTGGTGGGGGGGAACCCACAGCAGATCCGTCTACAGAGGCCTGATGGTCTTGGTCTCTCTTTGAGAGCTCAGCAGCAAAGTTGGCCACCATGTTCTTATAGGCCTGCACCCTGCGTTGACACTTGATAGATTCAAGTGTGCGCTCTGGGAAGGCTTTGGCCAGCTCTTGGTTAAAGAACCGGCAGCCTTGGAGGGACAAAGTCGCCTCAGCATGCGCAAGACGGAGCAACTCTTCTTGCGACCACCTGGCCTTCTTCCTTTCCGTTTGCACTTCCGCGTTGGCGGCATCAGGGTGGGCACGACGGCGATGAACGCCGAGCCCGGTCTTTGTTGAAAAGGACCGCAGACATTCAGGGCAGACAGCGGGGAGCGGCGCTCGACCCGCGCTGGTTGGCTGGCTGGAAAGCTCGTCAGCTGGCAGAGGCACTCCAGTGGGAGGCCTGGTACCTTGATTTCTTCTACTACTTGCACCAGCTGGAAACAAAAGGCAGGGGGGGAGGTAACCCCCAAGCCTCGAACGACACCCTGCTCTGTCGGTCGGAGAGCTTCAAAAAGAATTACACCTTTCTTAGCACCCCTTACGACCCCCGCCACTTGAAGGCCAGAGCTCGGATTTCCCACAGAGAGGCTAATCGAACCATCATCCACCCGACATCGCAAGGATGCTAAGGGGTGGATCGAGAGGGTCCATATATTACGCATCAGGTCATAGTTACTCCCGCCGTTTACCCGCGCTTGCTT